>NC_048581.1:4382502-4437502 GCF_013265735.2 Oncorhynchus mykiss | reverse complement strand
GTACTTTTGTATTGTTCATCTACAGCGGCAAGAACAAGTCTGTGGTCCTTAGAAACACCGGGACTTTCTGCTAAAATGGGTCATGAAATGTGATCTGATCTACATCTGATAAAATGTGATCTGATCTTCATCTGTTGAAATGTGATCTGATCTTCATCTGTTGAAATGTGATCTGATCTTCATCTGTTGAAATGTGATCTGATCTACATCTGATAAAATGTGATCTGATCTTCATCTGTTGAAATGTGATCTGATCTTCATCTGTTAAAATGTGATCTGATCTTCATCTGTTAAAATGTGATCTGATCTACATCTGTTGAAATGTGATCTGATCTACATCTGTTGAAATGTGATCTGATCTACATCTGATAAAATGTGATCTGATCTACATCTGTTAAAATGTGATCTGATCTTAATCTGTTAAAATGTGATCTGATCTTCATCCTGGTCACAGCAACAGACAAACACAGTCTGCTTAAACTAATAACACACAACAGACAAACACAGTCTAAACCAATAACACACAAACAATTATACGTCTTTATTGAACACAGCATGTAAACACTCACAGTGCAGGGTGGGAAAAGTATGTGAACCCTTGGATGTAATAACTGGTTGACCCTCCTTTGGCAGTAAAAACCTCAACCAAACTGTAGTTGTGGATCAGACCTGCACAACGGTCAGGAGTAGTTTTGGACCATTCCTCTTTACAAATCTGTTTCAGGACATCAATATTCTTGGGATGTCTGGTGTGAACCGCTCTCTTATTAAGGTCATGCCACAGCATCTCAATCGGGGTTGAGGTCAGGACTCTGACTGGGCCACTCCAGAAGGTCAGGACTCTGACTGGGCCACTCCAGAAGGTCAGGACTCTGACTGGGCCACTCCAGAAGGTCAGGACTCTGACTGGGCCACTCCAGAAGGTCAGGACTCTGATTGGGCCACTCCAGAAGGTCAGGACTCTGACTGGGCCACTCCAGAAGGACAGGACTCTGACTGGGCCACTCCAGAAGGTCAGGACTCTGACTGGGCCACTCCAGAAGGTCAGGTCTCTGACTGGGCCACTCCAGAAGGTCAGGACTCAACAGGACGCATTTTCTTCTGTTGAAGCCATTCTGTTGTTGATTTACTTCTGTGTTTTTGGGTCGTTGTCCTGTTGCATCACCCAACTAATGTTGAGCTTCAATTGGCGGACAGAAAGCCTTCCATTCTCCTGCAAAATGTCTTGATAAACTTGGGAATTTTTATTGAACAGGGGCGTTTTATTACAGTTCTTATTGGAGGCGGAGTCAGGTGCAGGAGAGCAGAATGAACAGGGGCGTTTTATTACAGTTCTTATTGGAGGCGGAGTCAGGTGCAGGAGAGCAGAATGAACAGGGGCGTTTTATTACAGTTCTTATTGGAGGCGGAGTCAGGTGCAGGAGAGCAGAATGAACAGGGGCGTTTTATTACAGTTCTTATTGGAGGCGGAGTCAGGTGCAGGAGAGCAGAATGAACAGGGGCGTTTTATTACAGTTCTTATTGGAGGCGGAGTCAGGTGCAGGAGAGCAGAATGAACAGGGGCGTTTTATTACAGTTCTTATTGGAGGCGGAGTCAGGTGCAGGAGAGCAGAATGAACAGGGGCGTTTTATTACAGTTCTTATTGGAGGCGGAGTCAGGTGCAGGAGAGCAGAATGAACAGGGGCGTTTTATTACAGTTCTTATTGGAGGCGGAGTCAGGTGCAGGAGAGCAGAATGAACAGGGGCGTTTTATTACAGTTCTTATTGGAGGCGGAGTCAGGTGCAGGAGAGCAGAATGAACAGGGGCGTTTTATTACAGTTCTTATTGGAGGCGGAGTCAGGTGCAGGAGAGCAGAATGAACAGGGGCGTTTTATTACAGTTCTTATTGGAGGCGGAGTCAGGTGCAGGAGAGCAGAATGAACAGGGGCGTTTTATTACAGTTCTTATTGGAGGCGGAGTCAGGTGCAGGAGAGCAGAATGAACAGGGGAGTTTTATTACAGTTCCAAAAAACGAGAGCACTACATAAATCAAACTCTCATCCCTCCTCTCCTCCTCTCATCACACTCTCTTCACCTCCTCTCATCCCTCTCCTCCTCTCATCCCTCCCTCCTCTCATCACTCCCTCCTCACCTCCTCTCATCCCTCTCCTCCTCTCATCCCTCCCTCCTCACCTCCTCTCATCCCTCTCCTCCTCTCATCCCTCCCTCCTCTCCTCCTCTCATCCCTCTCTCCTCCTCTCATCCCACTCTCTTCACCTACTCTCATCCCTCTCTACTCTCCTCCTCTCTGTAGCAGTATAATGTATCAGTATAATGTAGCAGTATAAAGTTTACCACTGTAGCAGTATAATGTAGCAGTATAATGTATCAGTATAATGTAGCAGTATAATGTATCAGTATAATGTAGCAGTATAATGTAGCAGTATAATGTAGCAGTATAATGTATCAGTATAATGTAGCAGTATAATGTAGCAGTATAATGTAGCAGTATAATGTTTACCACTGTAGCAGTATAATGTAGCAGTATAATGTAGCAAGCAGTATAAAGTTTACCACTGTATCAGTATAATGTATCAGTATAATGTATCAGTATAATGTATCAGTATAATGTTACCACTGTAGCAGTATAATGTAGCAGTATAATGTAGCAGTATAATGGTTACCACTGTAGCAGAATAATGTAGCAGTATAATGTAGCAGTATAATGTATCAGTATAATGTAGCAGTATAATGTATCAGTATAATGTATCAGTATAATGTAGCAGTATAATGTAGCAGTATAATGTATCAGTATAATGTATCAGTATAATGTAGCAGTATAATGTATCAGTATAATGTATCAGTATAATGTTACCACTGTAGCAGAATAATGTAGCAGTATAATGTAGCAGTATAATGTATCAGTATAATGTAGCAGTATAATGTTACCACTGTAGCAGTATAATGTAGCAGCATAATGTAGCAGTATAATGGTTACCACTGTAGCAGTATAATGTTTACCACTGTAGAGGTATAATGTAGCAGTATAATGTAGCAGTATAATGTTTACCACTGTAGCAGTATAATGTAGCAGTATAATGTTACCACTGTAGCAGTATAATGTAGCAGTATAATGTAGCAGTATAATGTAGCAGTTTAATGTAGCAGTATAATGTTTACCACTGTATCAGTATAATGTATCAGTATAATGTAGCAGTATAATGTTTACCACTGTAGCAGTATAATGTTTACCACTGTAGCAGTATAATGTTTACCACTGTAGCAGTATAATCTAGCAGTATAAAGTAGCATTATAATGTTTGCCACTGTAGCAGTATAATGTTACCACTGTAGCAGTATAATGTAGCAGTATAATGTTACCACTGTAGCAGTATAATGTTTACCACTGTAGCAGTATAATGTAGCAGTATAATGTTTACCACTGTAGCAGTATGATGTTTACCACTGTAGCAGTATAATGTAGCAGTATAATGTTTACCACTGTAGAGGTATAATGTAGCAGTATAATGTAGCAGTATAATGTAGCAGTATAATGTTTACCACTGTAGCAGTATATGTATCAGTATAATGTATCAGTATAATGTAGCAGTATAATTTATCAGTATAATGTATCAGTATAATGTAGCAGTATAATTTTTTACCACTGTAGCAGTATGATGTAGCAGTATAATGTGGCAGAATAATGTATCAGTATAATGTAGCATTATAATGTAGCAGTATATTTTAGCAGTGTACTGTTTACCACTGTACTAGTATAATGTACTAGTATAATGTAGCAGTATAATGTTTACCACTGTAGCAGTATAATGTAGCAGTATAATGTAGCAGTATAATGTTACCACTGTAGCAGTATAATGTAGCAGTATAATGTTTACCATTGTAGCAGTATAATGTAGCAGTATAATGTAGCAGTGTAATGTTTACCACTGTACTAGTATAATGTAGCAGTATAAAGTAGCAGTATAATGTAGCAGTATAATGTAGCAGTATATTGTTTAACACTGTAGCAGTATAATGTAGCAGTATAAAGTAGCAGTATAATGTTTACCACTGTATCAGTATAATGTAGCAGTATAATGTTTACCACTGTAGCAGTATAATGTAGCAGTATAATGTTTACCACTGTAGCAGTTTAATGTAGCAGGATAATGTATCAGTATAATGTTGACCACTGTATCAGTATAATGTATCAGTATAATGTATCAGTATAATGTTACCACTGTAGCAGGATAATGTTTACCACTGTAGCAGTATAATGTAGCAGTATATTTTAGCAGTGTACTGTTTACCACTGTACTAGTATAATGTACTAGTATAATGTAGCAGTATAATGTTTACCACTGTAGCAGTATAATGTAGCAGTATAATGTAGCAGTATAATGTTACCACTGTAGCAGTATAATGTAGCAGTATAATGTTTACCATTGTAGCAGTATAATGTAGCAGTATAATGTAGCAGTGTAATGTTTACCACTGTACTAGTATAATGTAGCAGTATAAAGTAGCAGTATAATGTAGCAGTATAATGTAGCAGTATATTGTTTAACACTGTAGCAGTATAATGTAGCAGTATAAAGTAGCAGTATAATGTTTACCACTGTATCAGTATAATGTAGCAGTATAATGTTTACCACTGTAGCAGTATAATGTAGCAGTATAATGTTTACCACTGTAGCAGTTTAATGTAGCAGGATAATGTATCAGTATAATGTTGACCACTGTATCAGTATAATGTATCAGTATAATGTATCAGTATAATGTTACCACTGTAGCAGGATAATGTTTACCACTGTAGCAGTATAATGTAGCAGTATAATGTTTACCAATGTAGAGGTATAATGTAGCAGTATAATTTTTTACCACTGTAGCAGTATGATGTAGCAGTATAATGTAGCAGTGTAATGTTTACCACTGTATCAGTATAATGTATCAGTATAATGTAGCAGTATAATGTATCAGTATAATGTTTACCACTGTAGCAGTATAATGTAGCAGTATAATGTAGCAGTTTAATGTAGCAATATAAGGTTACCACTGTAGCAGTATAATGTATCAGTATAATGTAGCAGTATAATGTTACACCTGTAGCAGTATAATGTATCAGTATAATGTAGCAGTATAATGTTACAACTGTAGCAGTAGAATGTAGCAGTATAATGTAGCAGTATAGTGTTTACCACTGTAGCAGTATAATGTAGCAGTATAATGTAGCAGTATAATGTTTACCACTGTATCAGTATAATGTATCAGTATAATGTAGCAGTATAATGTAGCAGTATAATGTAGCAGTATAATGTTTACCACTGTAGCAGTATAATGTAGCAGTATAATGTTTACCACTGTATCCGTATAATGTAGCAGTATAATGTAGCAGTATAATGTTTACCACTGTAGCAGTATAATGTAGCAGTATAATGTAACAGTATAATGTAGCAGTATAATGTTTACCACTGTATCAGTATAATGTAGCAGTATAATGTTTACCACTGTAGCAGTATAATATAGCAGTATAATGTTTACCACTGTAGCAGTGTAATGTAGCAGTATAATGTAGCAGTATAATGTTTACCACTGTATCAGTATAATGTATCAGTATAATGTAGCAGTATAATGTATCAGTATAATGTTTACCACTGTAGCAGTATAATGTAGCAGTATAATGTAGCAGTATAATGTTTACCACTGTAGCAGTATAATGTAGCAGTATAATGTTTACCACTGTAGCAGTATAATGTAGCAGTATAATGTAGCAGTATAATGTTTACCACTGTAGCAGTATAATGTAGCAGTATAATGTAGCAGTATAATGTAGCAGTATAATGTATCAGTATAATGTTTACCACTGTAGCAGTATATTGTAGCAGTATAATGTAGCAGTATAATGTTTACCACTGTAGCAGTATAATGTAGCAGTATAATGTTTACCACTGTAGCAGTATAATGTAGCAGTATAATGTAGCAGTATAATGTTTACCACTGTAGCAGTATAATGTAGCAGTATAATGTAGCAGTATAATGTTTACCACTGTAGCAGTATAATGTAGCAGTATAATGTAGCAGTATAATGTTTACCACTGTAGCAGTATAATGTAGCAGTATAATGTAGCAGTATAATGTAGCAGTATAATGTAGCAGTATAATGTAGCAGTATAATGTTTACCACTGTAGCAGTATAATGTAGCAGTATAATGTTTACCACTGTAGCAGTATAATGTAGCAGTATAATGTAGCAGTATAATGTTTACCACTGTAGCAGTATAATGTAGCAGTATAATGTTTACCACTGTAGCAGTATAATGTAGCAGTATAATGTAGCAGTATAATGTTTACCACTGTATCAGTATAATGTAGCAGTATAATGTTTACCACTGTAGCAGTATAATATAGCAGTATAATGTTTACCACTGTAGCAGTGTAATGTAGCAGTATAATGTAGCAGTATAATGTTTACCACTGTATCAGTATAATGTATCAGTATAATGTAGCAGTATAATGTAGCAGTATAATGTTTACCACTGTAGCAGTATAATGTAGCAGTATAATGTAGCAGTATAATGTATCAGTATAATGTTTACCACTGTAGCAGTATAATGTAGCAGTATAATGTTTACCACTGTAGCAGTATAATGTAGCAGTATAATGTTTACCACTGTAGCAGTATAATGTAGCAGTATAATGTAGCAGTATAATGTTTACCACTGTAGCAGTATAATGTAGCAGTATAATGTAGCAGTATAATGTTTACCACTGTAGCAGTATAATGTAGCAGTATAATGTAGCAGTATAATGTTTACCACTGTATCAGTATAATGTAGCAGTATAATGTTTACCACTGTAGCAGTATAATGTAGCAGTATAATGTTTACCACTGTAGCAGTTTAATGTAGCAGGATAATGTATCAGTATAATGTTGACCACTGTATCAGTATAATGTATCAGTATAATGTATCAGTATAATGTTACCACTGTAGCAGGATAATGTTTACCACTGTAGCAGTATAATGTAGCAGTATAATGTTTACCAATGTAGAGGTATAATGTAGCAGTATAATTTTTTACCACTGTAGCAGTATGATGTAGCAGTATAATGTAGCAGTGTAATGTTTACCACTGTATCAGTATAATGTATCAGTATAATGTAGCAGTATAATGTATCAGTATAATGTTTACCACTGTAGCAGTATAATGTAGCAGTATAATGTAGCAGTTTAATGTAGCAATATAAGGTTACCACTGTAGCAGTATAATGTATCAGTATAATGTAGCAGTATAATGTTACACCTGTAGCAGTATAATGTATCAGTATAATGTAGCAGTATAATGTTACAACTGTAGCAGTAGAATGTAGCAGTATAATGTAGCAGTATAGTGTTTACCACTGTAGCAGTATAATGTAGCAGTATAATGTAGCAGTATAATGTTTACCACTGTATCAGTATAATGTATCAGTATAATGTAGCAGTATAATGTAGCAGTATAATGTAGCAGTATAATGTTTACCACTGTAGCAGTATAATGTAGCAGTATAATGTTTACCACTGTATCCGTATAATGTAGCAGTATAATGTAGCAGTATAATGTTTACCACTGTAGCAGTATAATGTAGCAGTATAATGTAACAGTATAATGTAGCAGTATAATGTTTACCACTGTATCAGTATAATGTAGCAGTATAATGTTTACCACTGTAGCAGTATAATATAGCAGTATAATGTTTACCACTGTAGCAGTGTAATGTAGCAGTATAATGTAGCAGTATAATGTTTACCACTGTATCAGTATAATGTATCAGTATAATGTAGCAGTATAATGTATCAGTATAATGTTTACCACTGTAGCAGTATAATGTAGCAGTATAATGTAGCAGTATAATGTTTACCACTGTAGCAGTATAATGTAGCAGTATAATGTTTACCACTGTAGCAGTATAATGTAGCAGTATAATGTAGCAGTATAATGTTTACCACTGTAGCAGTATAATGTAGCAGTATAATGTAGCAGTATAATGTAGCAGTATAATGTATCAGTATAATGTTTACCACTGTAGCAGTATATTGTAGCAGTATAATGTAGCAGTATAATGTTTACCACTGTAGCAGTATAATGTAGCAGTATAATGTTTACCACTGTAGCAGTATAATGTAGCAGTATAATGTAGCAGTATAATGTTTACCACTGTAGCAGTATAATGTAGCAGTATAATGTAGCAGTATAATGTTTACCACTGTAGCAGTATAATGTAGCAGTATAATGTAGCAGTATAATGTTTACCACTGTAGCAGTATAATGTAGCAGTATAATGTAGCAGTATAATGTAGCAGTATAATGTAGCAGTATAATGTAGCAGTATAATGTTTACCACAGTAGCAGTATAATGTAGCAGTATAATGTTTACCACTGTAGCAGTATAATGTAGCAGTATAATGTAGCAGTATAATGTTTACCACTGTAGCAGTATAATGTAGCAGTATAATGTTTACCACTGTAGCAGTATAATGTAGCAGTATAATGTTACAACTGTAGCAGTACAATGTAGCAGTATAATGTAGCAGTATAGTGTTTACCACTGTAGCAGTATAATGTAGCAGTATAATGTAGCAGTATAATGTTTACCACTGTATCAGTATAATGTATCAGTATAATGTAGCAGTATAATGTAGCAGTATAATGTAGCAGTATAATGTTTACCACTGTAGCAGTATAATGTAGCAGTATAATGTTTACCACTGTATCCGTATAATGTAGCAGTATAATGTAGCAGTATAATGTTTACCACTGTAGCAGTATAATGTAGCAGTATAATGTAACAGTATAATGTAGCAGTATAATGTTTACCACTGTATCAGTATAATGTAGCAGTATAATGTTTACCACTGTAGCAGTATAATATAGCAGTATAATGTTTACCACTGTAGCAGTGTAATGTAGCAGTATAATGTAGCAGTATAATGTTTACCACTGTATCAGTATAATGTATCAGTATAATGTAGCAGTATAATGTATCAGTATAATGTTTACCACTGTAGCAGTATAATGTAGCAGTATAATGTAGCAGTATAATGTTTACCACTGTAGCAGTATAATGTAGCAGTATAATGTTTACCACTGTAGCAGTATAATGTAGCAGTATAATGTAGCAGTATAATGTTTACCACTGTAGCTGTATAATGTAGCAGTATAATGTTTACCACTGTAGCAGTATAATGTAGCAGTATAATGTAGCAGTATAATGTAGCAGTATAATGTAGCAGTATAATGTAGCAGTATAATGTTTACCACTGTAGCAGTATAATGTAGCAGTATAATGTTTACCACTGTAGCAGTATAATGTAGCAGTATAATGTAGCAGTATAATGTTTACCACTGTAGCAGTATAATGTAGCAGTATAATGTTTACCACTGTAGCAGTATAATGTAGCAGTATAATGTAGCAGTATAATGTTTACCACTGTATCAGTATAATGTAGCAGTATAATGTTTACCACTGTAGCAGTATAATATAGCAGTATAATGTTTACCACTGTAGCAGTGTAATGTAGCAGTATAATGTAGCAGTATAATGTTTACCACTGTATCAGTATAATGTATCAGTATAATGTAGCAGTATAATGTAGCAGTATAATGTTTACCACTGTAGCAGTATAATGTAGCAGTATAATGTTTACCACTGTAGCAGTATAATGTAGCAGTATAATGTAGCAGTATAATGTATCAGTATAATGTTTACCACTGTAGCAGTATAATGTAGCAGTATAATGTTTACCACTGTAGCAGTATAATGTAGCAGTATAATGTTTACCACTGTAGCAGTATAATGTAGCAGTATAATGTAGCAGTATAATGTTTACCACTGTAGCAGTATAATGTAGCAGTATAATGTAGCAGTATAATGTTTACCACTGTAGCAGTATAATGTAGCAGTATAATGTATCAGTATAATGTTTACCACTGTAGCAGTATAATGTAGCAGTATAATGTAGCAGCATAATGTTTACCACTGTAGCAGTATAATGTAGCAGTATAATGTTTACCACTGTAGCAGTATAATGTAGCAGTATAATGTAGCAGTATAATGTTTACCACTGTAGCAGTATAATGTAGCAGTATAATGTAGCAGTATATTGTAGCAGTATAATGTTTACCACTGTAGCAGTATAATGTAGCAGTATAATGTTTACCACTGTAGCAGTATAATGTAGCAGTATAATGTAGCAGTATAATGTTTACCACTGTAGCAGTATATTTCAACATCAACTGTTCAGAGGAGACTGCGTGAATCAGGCCTTCATGGTCAAATTTCTGCAAAGAAACCACTACTAAAGGACACCAATAATAAGAAGAGAGGGTCGAGCAATGGACATTAGCCCGGTGGAAATCTGTCCTTTGGTCTGATGAGTCCAAATTTGAGATTTTTGGTTCCAACCGCCGTGTCTTTGTGAGACATAGAGTAGGTGAACAGATGATCTCTGCATTTGTGGTTCCCATCGTGAAGCATGGAGGAAGAGGTGTGATGGTGTGGGGGTGCTTTGCTGGACACACTGTCAGTGATTTATTTAGAATTAAGGCACACTTAACCAGCATGGTTAACACAGCATTCTGCAGCGATAAGCCATCCAATCTGGTTTGCGCTTAGTGGGACTATCATATGTTTTTCAATATGACAATGACTCAACACACCTCCAGGCTGTGTAAGGGCTATTTGACCAAGAAGGAGAGTGATGGAGTGCTGCATCAGATGACCTGGCCTCCACAATCACCTGACCTCAACCCAATTGAGATGGTTTGGAATGAGTTGGACCGCAGAGTGAAGGAAAAGCAGCCAACAAGTGCTCAGCATATGTGGGAACTGTTGGAAAAGCATTCCAGGTGAAGCTGGTTGAGAGAATGCCAAGAGTGTGCAAAGCTGTCATGAAGGCAAAGGGTGGCAACTTTGAAGAATATAATACATAAAATATATTTGGATTTGTTTTACACTTCTCCTCTCTCCTCTCTCCTCTGACTTGCCTAACTCTCTAGTTCTCTAGAACCTTATTGCCTGGTCTGACTCTCTAGTTCTCTAGAACCTTACTGCCTGGTCTAACTCTCTAGTTATCTAGAACCTTACTGCCCGGTCTAACTCTCTAGTTATCTAGAACCTTACTGCCCGGTCTAACTCTCTAGTTATCTAGAACCTTACTGCCCGGTCTAACTCTCTAGTTATCTAGAACCTTACTGCCTGGTCTAACTCTAGTTCTCTAGAACTATACTGACTGGTCTGACTCTCTAGTTATCTAGAACCTTACTGACTGGTCTAACTCTCTAGTTATCTAGAGCCTTACTGACTGGTCTATCTCTCTAGTTATCTAGAACCTTACTGACTGGTCTAACTCTCTAGTTATCTAAAACCTTACTGCCTGGTCTAACTCTAGTTCTCTAGAACTGTACTGACTGGTCTGACTCTCTAGAACTGTACTGACTGGTCTGACTCTCTAGTTATCTAGAACCTTACTGACTGGTCTGACTCTCTAGTTCTCTAGAACTGTACTGACTGGTCTGACTCTCTAGTTATCTAGAACCTTACTGACTGGTCTAACTCTCTAGTTCTCTGCAGATATTTTAAGGAGCTGAACTCACTTCCTGTTAGACTCTTAGGACCATACTCGCCTGTGTCTTTGTGTGTGTGTGTGTGTGTGTGTGTGTGTGTGTGTGTGTGTGTGTGTGTGTGTGTCTGTGTGTGTGTGTGTGTGTGTGTGTGTGTGTGTGTGTGTGTGTGTGTGTGTGTGTGTGTGTGTGTGTGTGTGTGTGTGTGTGTGTGTGTGTGTGTGTGTGTGTGTCTGTGTGTGTGTGTTTAACAGTATGAACTGTGGCCTGTTCTGTAGTTTTCTGCTGAAATCCAAAGGGCTTAAAAGCACTTAGATCTCCTCGCTGCTCTGCCCAACAGCACTGCTTGTGGGTACGGATTTGCAGCAAGTGTCCTCAGTTTGTGTGAGTCTGTCTGTCTCTGCGTGAGTGTGTGTGTGTGTGTGTGCTCTCCTCTTCAGCCCAGATTAGAGCTTCGTCTCCTGAGGGACCGAAATATAAAAATACAGTTTTTTTACCACAACACAGAGGTAAACAAAGAGCTACACACACACACACACACACACACACACACACACACACACACACACACACACACACACACACACACACACACACACACACACACACACACACACACACACACACACACACACACACACACACACACACAGAGAGAGAGAGAGTATGGGGCCGTTAGAGCTCATGTTCTGCAGTCCAAAAAGCACTTTTCAATAGAAGTCAACAAACTGCAGAGAAAGAGAGAGAGAGAGATGAGAGGAAAGGTGGAAAGAGAGAATGTATGAGAGAGAGTGTGTGTGAGAGAGAGAGTGTGAGAGAGAGAGTGTGAGAGAGAGAGAGAGTGTATGAGAGAGAAAGTGTATGAGAGAGAGAGAGTGTATGAGAGAGAGAGTGTGTGAGAGAGAGTGTGTGTGAGAGAGAGAGTGTGTGAGAGAGAGAGTGTGAGAGAGAGAGTGTGTGTGAGAGAGAGAGTGTATGAGAGAGAAAGTGTATGAGAGAGAGAGAGAGTATGAGAGAGAGAGTGTGTGAGAGAGAGAGTGTATGAGAGAGAAAGTGTATGAGAGAGAGAGAGTGTGTGAGAGAGAGAGTGTGTGAGAGAGAGAGTGTGAGAGAGAGAGTGTGTGTGAGAGAGAGAGTGTATGAGAGAGAAAGTGTATGAGAGAGAGAGAGAGTGTATGAGAGAGAGAGTGTGTGAGAGAGAGTGTGTGTGAGAGAGAGAGTGTGTGAGAGAGAGAGTGTGAGAGAGAGAGTGTGTGTGAGAGAGAGAGTGTATGAGAGAGAAAGTGTATGAGAGAGAGAGAGTGTATGAGAGAGAGAGTGTGTGAGAGAGAGTGTGTGTGAGAGAGAGAGTGTGTGTGAGAGAGAGAGTGTATGAGAGAGAGAGTGTGTGAGAGAGAGTGTGTGTGAGAGAGAGAGTGTGAGAGAGAAAGTGTATGAGAGAGAGAGAGTGTATGAGAGAGAAAGTGTATGAGAGAGAGAGAGTGTATGAGAGAGAGAGTGTGTGAGAGAGAGTGTGTGTGAGAGAGAGAGTGTGTGTGAGAGAGAGAGTGTATGAGAGAGAGAGTGTGTGAGAGAGAGTGTGTGTGAGAGAGAGAGTGTGAGAGAGAAAGTGTATGAGAGAGAGAGAGTGTATGAGAGAGAGAGTGTGTGAGAGAGAGTGTGTGTGAGAGAGAGAGTGTGTGTGAGAGAGAGAGTGTATGAGAGAGAGAGTGTGTGAGAGAGAGTGTGTGTGAGAGAGAGAGTGTGAGAGAGAAAGTGTATGAGAGAGAGAGAGTGTATGAGAGAGAGAGTGTGTGAGAGAGAGTGTGTGTGAGAGAGAGACTGTGTGTGAGAGAGAGAGTGTTTGAGAGAGAGAGTGTGTGAGAGAGAGTGTGTGTGAGAGAGAGAGTGTGTGAGAGAGAGTGTGTAAGAGAGAGAGTGTGAGAGAGAAAGTGTATGAGAGAGAGAGAGTGTATGAGAGAGAGAGTGTGTATGAGAGGAAAGGTGGAAAGAGAGAGTGTATGAGAGAGAGAGAGTGTATGAGAGAGAGAGTGTGTGAGAGAGAGAGAGTGTATGAGAGAGAGAGTGTGTGAGAGAGAGTGTGTGTGAGAGAGAGAGTGTGTGAGAGAGAGTGTGTAAGAGAGAGAGTGTGAGAGAGAAAGTGTATGAGAGAGAGAGAGTGTATGAGAGAGAGAGTGTGTATGAGAGGAAAGGTGGAAAGAGAGAGTGTATGAGAGAGAGAGATGAGAGAGAGAGTGTGAGAGAGAAAGTGTATGAGACAGAGAGAGTGTATGAGAGAGAGAGTGTGTGAGAGAGAGTGTGTGTGAGAGAGAGAGTGTGTGAGAGAGAGTGTGTGAGAGAGAGAGTGTGAGAGAGAAAGTGTGAGAGAGAGAGAGTGTATGAGAGAGAGAGTGTGTGAGAGAGAGTGTATGAGAGAGAGAGAGTGTATGAGAGGAAAGGTGGAAAGAGAGAGTGTATGAGAGAGAGAGATGAGAGGAAAGGTGGAAAGAGAGAGTGTATGAGAGAGAGAGTGTGTGAGAGAGAGTGTGTGTGAGAGAGAGAGTGTGTGTGAGAGAGAGAGTGTGTGAGAGAGAGTGTGTGAGAGAGAGAGTGTGAGAGAGAAAGTGTATGAGAGAGAGAGAGTGTATGAGAGAGACAGTGTGTGAGAGAGAGTGTGTGTGAGAGAGAGAGTGTGTGTGAGAGAGAGAGTGTGTGAGAGAGAGTGTGTGAGGGAGAGAGTGTGAGAGAGAAAGTGTATGAGAGAGAGAGAGAGTGTATGAGAGAGAGAGTGTGTGAGAGAGAGTGTGTGTGAGAGAGAGAGTGTGTGTGAGAGAGAGAGTGTGTGAGAGAGAGTGTGTGAGAGAGAGAGTGTGAGAGAGAAAGTGTATGAGAGAGAGAGAGAGTGTATGAGAGAGAGAGTGTGTGAGAGAGAGTGTATGTGAGAGAGAGAGTGTATGAGAGAGAGAGTGTATGAGAGAGAGAATGTGTGAGAGAGAGAATGTATGAGAGAGAGAATGTGTGAGAGAGAGAGTGTGTGAGAGAGAGAGTGTGTATGAGAGAGAGAATGTGTGAAAGAGAGAATGTATGAGAGAGAGAGTGTGTGAGAGAGGGCACAGCTCCAATCACATCCTATTCTCAATGTAGTGCACTACCCTTCACCAAAGCCCTATGGCCTAATGCTTCATAGGGAATAGGGAGCAACCTAGGGTGAGGCTCCGCTTCAATGTCTACACTAGCATGTTTAGAATCAATCAGGGTACTGAACGATCCACACTAGCATGTTTAGAATCAAGCAGTATACTGAATGGTCCATACTAGCATGTTTAGAATCAAGCAGTATACTGAATGGTCCATACTAGCATGTTTAGAATCAAGCAGTATACTGAATGGTCCATACTAGCATGTTTAGAATCAAGCAGTATACTGAATGGTCCATACTAGCATGTTTAGAATCAAGCAGTATACTGAATGGTCCATACTAGCATGTTTAGAATCAAGCAGTGTACTGAATGGTCCATACTAGCATGTTTAGAATCAAGCAGTATACTGAATGGTCCATACTAGCATGTTTAGAATCAAGCAGTGTACTGAATGGTCCATACTAGCATGTTTAGAATCAAGCAGTATACTGAATGGTCCATACTAGCATGTTTAGAATCAAGCAGTATACTGAATGGTCCATACTAGCATGTTTAGAATCAAGCAGTATACTGAATGGTCCATACTAGCATGTTTAGAATCAAGCAGTATACTGAATGGTCCATACTAGCATGTTTAGAATCAAGCAGTATACTGAATGGTCCATACTAGCATGTTTAGAATCAAGCAGTATACTGAATGGTCCATACTAGCATGTTTAGAATCAAGCAGTATACTGAATGGTCCATACTAGCATGTTTAGAATCAAGCAGTATACTGAATGGTCCATACTAGCATGTTTAGAATCAAGCAGTATACTGAATGGTCCATACTAGCATGTTTAGAATCAAGCAGTATACTGAATGGTCCATACTAGCATGTTTAGAATCAAGCAGTGTACTGAATGGTCCATACTAGCATGTTTAGAATCAAGCAGTATACTGAATGGTCCATACTAGCATGTTTAGAATCAAGCAGTGTACTGAATGGTCCATACTAGCATGTTTAGAATCAAGCAGTATACTGAATGGTCCATACTAGCATGTTTAGAATCAAGCAGTATACTGAATGGTCCATACTAGCATGTTTAGAATCAAGCAGTATACTGAATGGTCCATACTAGCATGTTTAGAATCAAGCAGTGTACTGAATGGTCCATACTAGCATGTTTAGAATCAAGCAGTATACTGAATGGTCCATACTAGCATGTTTAGAATCAAGCAGTATACTGAATGGTCCATACTAGCATGTTTAGAATCAAGCAGTATACTGAATGGTCCATACTAGCATGTTTAGAATCAAGCAGTATACTGAATGGTCCATACTAGCATGTTTAGAATCAAGCAGTATACTGAATGGTCCATACTAGCATGTTTAGAATCAAGCAGGGTACTGAATGGTCCATACTAGCATGTTTAGAATCAAGCAGGGTACTGAATGGTCCATACTAGCATGTTTAGAATCAAGCAGTTTATTGAACTGGGCATCATGGGCATGCATTTTAAGTAGTATGCTAGTGTGGCGATTGGAACGCATCCTTAGGGTGCATCCTAAATGACTCCGTTTTCCCCTTGGGCTGATGTACCCTAAGTAGTGCACTGTATAAGTTATGTACCCTAAGTAGTGCACTGTATAAGTTATGTACCCTAAGAAGTGCACTGTATAAGTGATGTACCCCAAGTAGTGCACTGTATAAGTTATGTACTCCAAGTAGTGCACTATATAAGTTATGTACCCTAAGAAGTGCACTGTATAAGTTATGTACCCTAAGAAGTGCACTGTATAAGTTATGTACTCCAAGTAGTGCACTATATAAGTTATGTACTCCAAGTAGTGCACTGTATAAGTTATGTACCCTAAGAAGTGCACTGTATAAGTTATGTACCCCAAGTAGTGCACTATATAAGTGATGTACCCCAAGTAGTGCACTATATAGGTTATGTACCCTAAGTAGTGCACTATATAAGTTATGTACCCTAAACAGTGCACTATATAAGTTATGTGCCCTAAGTAGTGCCCTATATAAGTTATGTACCCCAAGTAGTGCACTATATAGGTTATGTACCCTAAGTAGTGCACTATATAGGTTATGTACCCTAAATAGTGCACTATATAAGTTATATGCCCTAAGTAGTGCACTATATAAGTTATGTACCCTAAGTAGTGCATTACACAAAGAGGGTGCCTTTTGGAACATCTCTGGGAGACAGTTGTGTGGTGTTGTTGTTGATGGTGTTGTTAGTGGTGGTGTTGGTGGTGTTGTTGTTGAAGGTGTTGTTAGTGGTGGTGTTGGTAGTGTTGTTGTTGTTAGGGTGTTGTTGTTGTTGTTAGTGGTGGTGTTGTTGGTGTTGTTGTTGATGGTGTTGTTAGTGGTGGTGTTGTTATTGTTGGTGGTGGTGTTGTTGTTAGCGGTGGTGTTGTTATTGTTGGTGGTGTTGTTGTTATTGTTGGTGGTGGTGTTGTTGTTGTTAGTGGTGGTGTTGTTAATGTTGGTGTGGTGTTGTTGTTGTTAGTGGTGGTGTTGGTGGTGTTGTTGTTGTTAGTGGTGGTGGTGGTGTTGGTAGTGGTGTTGGTAGTGGTGTTGTTGTTCTTGGTGGTGGTGTTGTTATTGTTGTTATTTGTGTTGTTGGTGTTGTTGTTGTTGGTGGTGGTTTTGTTATTGTTGGTGTTGTTATTGGTGTTGTCGGTGCTGATGTTGTTGGTCTTGTTGTTGTAGTGGGGGTGTTGTTGTTGGTGGTTTTGGTGTTGTTGGTGGTGGTGTTGTTATTCTTGGTGTTGTTATAGGTGTTGTTTATGATGTTGTTGTTGGTGGTGGTGCTGTTATTGGTGTTGCTGGTGTTGTTGGTAGTGGGGGTGTTGTTGTTGTTGGTGGTGTTGTTGTTGGTTTTGGTGTTGTTGGTGGTGTTGTTGTTGTTAGTGTTGTTGTTGTTGTTGGTGTTGTTATTGTTGGTGTTGATGTTGGTGTTGTTATTGTTGGTGGTGTTGTTGTTGTTGGTGGTGGTGTTGGTAGTGGTGGTGTTGTTCTTGGTGGTGGTGTTGTTATTGACCCTTGTTGATGTTGGTGTTGTTATTGTTGGTGGTGTTGTTGTTGTTGGTGGTGGTGTTGGTAGTGGTGGTGTTGTTATTGTTGGTGGTGTTGTTGTTTAATGTGGTGTTGTGGTTGGTGATGTTGTTATTGTTGGTGTTGTTGTTGTTGAAGTTGTTGGTGGTGTTGTGTCGGTGGTGTTGTTATTTTTGGTGGTGTTGTTGTTGTTGGTGGTGTTGTTATTGATGGTGATGTTATTGTTGGTGGTGTTATTGTTGGTGGTGTTGTTGTTAGTGGTGTTGTTAATGTTGGTGCTGTTGTTGTTGGTGTTGTTGTTAGTGGTGTTGTTGTTATTATTATTGTTGGTGTTGTTGGTGGTGTTGTTGTTGCTGGTGTTGTTGTTGGTGTTGGTGGTGTTGTTGTTGCTGGTGCTGTTATTGGTGTTGTTGTTGGTGTTGTTGGTTTTGGTGTTGTTGTTGGTGGTGTTGTTGTTATCATTGTTGTTGGTGTTGTTGGTGGTGCACCCAACACTACACACACTACCCACCCAACACTACACACACTACCCACCCAACACTACACACACTACCCACCCAACACTACACACACTACCCACCCAACACTACACACACTACCCACACTACCCACCCAACACTACACACAGGGGTTAGGGTGTAGGGGTTAGGGTGTAGGGGCTAGGGTGTAGGGGTTAGGGTGTAGGGGCTAGGGTGTAGGGGCTAGGGTGTAGGGTTAGGGTGTAGGGGTTAGGGTGTAGGGGCTAGGGTGTAGGGGTTAGGGTGTAGGGGTTAGGGTGTAGGGGTTAGGGTGTAGGGGCTAGGGTGTAGGGGTTAGGGTGTAGGGGTTAGGGTGTAGGGGCTAGGGTGTAGGGGCTAGGGTGTAGGGGTTAGGGTGTAGGGGTTAGGGTGTAGGGGCTAGGGTGTAGGGGTTAGGGTGTAGGGGCTAGGGTGTAGGGGTTAGGGTGTAGGGGCTAGGGTGTAGGGGTTAGGGTGTAGGGGTTAGGGTGTAGGGGTTAGGGTGTAGGGGTTAGGGTGTAGGGGTCAGGGTGTAGGGGTCAGGGTGTAGGGGTTAGGGTGTAGGGGTTAGGGTGTAGGGGTTAGGGTGTAGGGGCTAGGGTGTAGGGGTTAGGGTGTAGGGGCTAGGGTGTAGGGGTTAGGGTGTAGGGGTTAGGGTGTAGGGGTTAGGGTGTAGGGGTTAGGGTGTAGGGGCTAGGGTGTAGGGGTTAGGGTGTAGGGGTTAGGGTGTAGGGGTTAGGGTGTAGGGGCTAGGGTGTAGGGGTTAGGGTGTAGGGGTTAGGGTGTAGGGGTTAGGGTGTAGGGGTTAGGGTGTAGGGGCTAGGGTGTAGGGGTTAGGGTGTAGGGGTTAGGGTGTAGGGGTTAGGGTGTAGGGGCTAGGGTGTAGGGGTTAGGGTGTAGGGGTCAGGGTGTAGGGGCTAGGGTGTAGGGGTTAGGGTGTAGGGGCTAGGGTGTAGGGGTTAGGGTGTAGGGGCTAGGGTGTAGGGGTTAGGGTGTAGGGGTTAGGGTGTAGGGGTTAGGGTGTAGGGGTTAGGGTGTAGGGGTTAGGGTGTAGGGGTTAGGGTCATACAGGCATCTTAGGTCAAATAGCAAAGTAAAAATATGACATTATTTATTGTCACTTTGTGTATTTTATATACAGTGTTGTTGTTGCAGATCAACCTATCAGCTGACTAACAGAACTGATCAATCAACCAATCAAATTAATCAACCAGTCAAGTAATCAATCGACGGCTGCAGAGACACAACATTACATGCCTTTAGAGACAGAAGGATTAAAAACCCCCTGAGGAGTCGTACATCTAGAATCATTACCGTTAATTATTACAAACCAAACAAAATAACCAGGAAATAAATAAAACATTTAAAATCAGAATCATCGATTCATTTCTCTGTACAGATATTATTATATGATATTGCAACCTGATATTGTGCATAAGAGCATCATCACCATCATCATCATCATCATCATCATCATCATCATCATCATCATCGTCAGCATCATCATCACCATCATCATCATCATCATCATCATCATCACCACTATCATCATCATCATCATCATCATCATCATCATCATCATTATCATCATCACTATCATCATCACCATCAGCATCATCATCATCACCATCATCATCATCACCATCATCATCATCAGCATCATCATCATCATCACCATCAGCATCATCATCATCATCATCATCATCATCACCATCAGCATCATCATCATCATCATCATCATCACCACTATCATCATCATCACCATCAGCATCATCATCATCATCATCATCATCATCACCATCAGCATCATCATCATCATCATCATCATCACCACTATCATCATCATTATCATCATCATTATCATCATCATCACCATCAGCATCATCATCATCACCATCATCATCATCACCATCATCATCATCAGCATCATCATCATCATCACCATCAGCATCATCATCATCATCATCATCATCATCACCATCAGCATCATCATCATCATCATCATCATCATCACCACTATCATCATCATTATCATCATCATCACCACTATCATCATCATTATCATCATCATCACCATCAGCATCATCACTATCACCATCATCACCATCATCATCATCATCATCATCATCATCACCATCATCATCATCATCATCATCACTATCATCATCACCATCAGCATCATCACTATCACCATCATCACCATCATCATCATCATCACCAGATCTGTTTAAAAGAAGGGCTGTTTCACCAGCGCAGTTAAAAGGTCCAGTTTGGCTTCAAACTGTTTTACTTTACAGGCAATGATGTAGTGTGTGTACATGTCTAGTGTGTGTGTGTGTGTGTGTACATGTCTAGTGTGTGTGTGTGTGTGTGTACATGTCTAGTGTGTGTGTGTGTGTGTACATGTCTAGTGTGTGTGTGTGTACATGTCTAGTGTGTGTGTGTGTGTGTACATGTCTAGTGTGTGTGTGTGTGTGTACATGTCTAGTGTGTGTGTGTGTGTGTACATGTCTAGTGTGTGTGTGTGTGTGTACATGTCTAGTGTGTGTGTGTGTGTGTGTACATGTCTAGTGTGTGTGTGTGTGTGTACATGTCTAGTGTGTGTGTGTGTGTGTACATGTCTAGTGTGTGTGTGTGTGTACATGTCTAGTGTGTGTGTGTGTGTGTGTGTGCATGTCTAGTGTGTGTGTGTGTGTGTACATGTCTAGTGTGTGTGTGTGTGTGTGTGTACATGTCTAGTGTGTGTGTGTGTACATGTCTAGTGTGTGTGTGTGTGCATGTCTAGTGTGTGTAGTGTGTGTGTGTACATGTCTAATGTGTGTGTGTGTGTGTGTACATGTCTAGTGTGTGTAGTGTGTGTGTGTACACGTGTAGTGTGTGTGTGTGTGTGTGTACACGTGTAGTGTGTGTGTGTGTGTGTACACGTGTAGTGTGTGTGTGTGTACATGTCTAGTGTGTGTAGTGTGTGTGTGTGTGTGTACATGTCTTGTGTGTGTAGTGTGTGTGTGTGTGTACATGTCTAGTGTGTGTAGTGTGTGTGTGTGTGTACATGTCTAGTGTGTGTAGTGTGTGTGTGTGTGTACATGTCTAGTGTGTGTAGTGTGTGTGTGTGTGTACATGTCTAGTGTGTGTAGTGTGTGTGTCGGGATGACTAGCTGATCTAATGGGGTAAAGACAGCATCTCTCCTCCCTCTTAATCCCTGTGTTTAAAATCAATACAGATTCTCAGTTACAACACACACACACACACACACACACACACTGTACTGCCATCCCCTGGAGCCAGTGTGTGTGTGTGCGTGTTACGTAACCGTGTTCAGTTGTAGAAAATAATTTTTGGTCACGTGTCAGGGTAGCAGAGTATAAAATATCCTACAAAGTGAAGAACAGCTAGAAGACACGACCTCATAGCGTCAGTCTCAATTACAGACCTGTACAACAACGTCATGGTGTCTCTGTGTGTGTGTGTCTGTTTACTCTGTAGAAGAGTGGTTAGGAAGCATGCAAGGTCATGTGTTAGGGAGGGAGGGGGGGTTTTAGGGTGCTAACGCCGTAGAACTAGAACGATTAGAACACTCATCACCATTCCGTGTTCTGAGCCCATTCACGTGGAATGTTGGATTGATCATCACAGTTGTGTCTCCATGGCGATACCATTGTCTGGCTGTGTGTTCTGTTCATTCCAGCTGTATGGGCTATAGAAGTAAACCCTGATTGGGGATTCTATCTAATCTCAGCCCTCTGGCTAGCTAACTGCTAGTGTGACGACTAGAGAGCCATCAGTCCTAGTGCAATATGTGTTAGGTAGGGGTTATCCCTGGAAGAGAGAGGGGGGAGCTGGGGGTTATCCCTGGTAGAGAGAGGGGAGAGCTGGGGGTTATCCCTGGAAGAGATAGGGGGGAGCTGGGGGTTATCCCTGGTAGAGAGGGGGGAGAGCTGGGGGTTATCCCTGGAAGAGAGAGGGGGGAGCTGGGGGTTATCCCTGGTAGAGAGAGGGGGGAGCTGGGGGTTATCCCTGGAAGAGAGAGGGGAGAGCTGGGGGTTATCCCTGGAAGAGAGAGGGGAGAGCTGGGGGTTATCCCTGGTAGAGAGAGGGGGGAGCTGGGGGTTATCCCTGGTAGAGAGAGGGGAGAGCTGGGGGTTATCCCTGGAAGAGAGATGGGAGAGCTGGGGTTGTCCCTGGTAGAGAGAGGGGAGAGCTGGGGTTATCCCTGGTAGAGAGGGGGGAGAGCTGGGGGTTATCCCTGGAAGAGAGAGAGAGAGGGGGGAGAGGATCTCTCTCTCTCAAAATAACCAAAGAGCGGGTTTAGAGCCCAGCCAGGGCTGTGTCAGAGGAGAGGAGGGATCAGAAGTTAGAGGTCATCCAGATGAACATCCTACCCAGTCCCAGGGTACACAGAGCAGTCTATGAGTCCATCAGTCTCTGTGTATGGTTCAGCTCTTTTCCTGTACAACCTCTCCTCTCCTCTCCTCTCCTCTCCTCTCCTCTCCCCTCCCCTCCCCTCCCTTCCCCTCCCCTCCCCTCCTCTCCCCTCCTCTCCTCTCCTCTCCTCTCCTCTCCTCTCCTCTCCTCTCCTCTCCTCTCCTCTCCTCTCCTCTCCTCTCCTCTCCTCTCCCCTCCCCTCCCCTCCCTTCCCCTCCCCTCCCCTCCTCTCCCCTCCTCTCCTCTCCTCTCCTCTCCTCTCCTCTCCTCTCCTGTAAAGTCAGTGGTAGACCACCTGTTTATAGGTTGTATAGTATTAGTGGTTTATGAAGGAGGTTTAACTCCTCATAGAAAACACTGAGGACTAGGACTGTTCTGTTCAGCTGTGTGTGTGTGTGTTTGTTAAGTCAGATTTGTCCCTAACACCAGCACACACAATCTCTCTCCCGTGTGTGTGTGTCTCAGACATCGGACTCGATGCTGGGCATGCGTCGGTAGAGGCGTGGCCTGTTTCCACCGGCGCTGGAGGCCCGGGGAGCCGTCACGTAGCCGATTGGCTGCTGGGCCGCCACGGCGGGTGGAGCCATCACGTACGACATCACGGCCGTCTCTGAGGCCACGGGGTAGAAGAACTCCTGGTGGTTAGCGTGGGGATGCCCGTGGTGGTTGCCGAGCGTCATCGCCAGGGGGACTAGTTGTTTGTAGAGGTCGGTGGCGGAGCGGCCATGTGCCAGGCGCTGTGCTGCGGCCAGGCTGTTCTCTCCTCGCTGCCCCGTCCCCCCTCCGCCCTGCAGGAAGGGGTTATGGGAGGGCCGGTCGGGGTACAGGGACTTGGAGCGGCGGGGGAGGGGCAGGGGGAGGGGCAGGACGGGGTCCAGAGAGTGGTTGAGGGGGGAGGAGGAGTAGGGTCGGTCAGAGCGCATGGTGAGGACGTTAGCATAGGGACTATCCTCCAGGAGACCAAAGCTGTTGTTATCTCTGCTGTTGTCCCTGTCTGGCAGACTGAACCCTCTGAACTGACTCTGCTGACGCTCTGCCTCCCTGCCGCCCCCCCGACGCTGCTGCTGCTTCTCAGGGACGTTCTCGTAGGAGGGCTGTCGGCTGAGCTGGGTGGAGAGGTGAGATCCTGGGGGAGAGGTTCCGGCAGGGGGGAGGTAGTGACTCACCAACCCATCACCCTCGCCCACCAGACCCAGCTCGCTCTGAGGCAGGTAGTGGGTGAACATGTCCCCGCCAGAGTGAGGGTGTGTGTGCTGGGTGTGTGTGTGTGCGTGTGGGGAGTGTGCGTGTGGAGAGTGTGCGTGTGGAGAGTGTGCGTGTGGAGAGTGTGCGTGTGGGGAGTGTGCGTGTGGAGAGTGTGCGTTTGGGGAGTGTGCGTGTCCCTGTGAATAGGTCTGGTACTGTAGCTGGTCTTCACTGATGTCGTAGAGGTTTCCCAGGTGGATGCAGGCATCACAGCGGTTCTGAGGGGAGCGGACTGTGTACAGACCAGAGTAACCTGATAATTTCCCTAGACAGGACCGGCAATGGGTCTGTCTCTGGCTCCCTGGGGCATCGTAGGAACCATCTAGAGAGAGGAGAGGGGAGAGAGGAGGAGAGGAGAGGAGAGGAGAGAGGAGAGGAGAGGAAAGGAGAGGAGAGGAGAGGAGAGGAGAGGAGAGGAGAGGAGAGGAGAGGAGAGGAAGAGGAGAGGAGAGGAGAGGAGAGATGAGAGGAGAGGGCAGAGAGGAGAGAGGGGAGAGGGGAGAGGGGAGGAGAAGGTAAGGGAGAGGAGGGAAGGGAGGGGAGAGAGGGAGGGGAGGAGAAGGGAGGGAAGGGAGAGGAGAAGAGAGGAGAGGAGAGGAGAGGAGAGGAGAGGAGAGGAGAGGAGAGGAGAGGAGAGGAGAGGAGGGGAGGGGAGAGGAGAGGAGAGGGAAGACGAGAGGGAATGTATTGATTAACATCATGTATTGATTAACATCATGTATTGATTAACATCATGTATTGATTAACATCATGTATTGATTAACATCATGTATTGATTAACATCATGTATTGATTAACATCATGTATTGATTAACATCATGTATTGATTAACATCATGTATTGATTATGAGTACGTTATAATTTTGGTCCCTTGCAGAACCAACTGTAGCAACAAAACAGAACCCAGGGCTGCTGAGATTAGAGGTCTCTTATCTGTGTCAAATGTCTGACAGCAATAATTACCCCTTTAGTTTACTGAACTGAATGGAATTCATTTGAGGAAATGAAATAAGGGACATTTATAACATGCTGATTACCACAGAACATGGTGCTGATTACCACAGAACATGGTGCTGATTACCACAGAACATGGTGCTGATTACCACAGAACATGGTAGACATTTATAACATGCTGATTACCACAGAACACAGTGCTGATTACCACAGAACATGGTAGACATTTATAACATGCTGATTACCACAGAACATGGTAGACATTTATAACATGCTGATTACCACAGAACATGGTGCTGATTACCACAGAACATGGTGCTGATTACCACAGAACATGGTGCTGATTACCACAGAACATGGTGCTGATTACCACAGAACATGGTGCTGATTACCACAGAACATGGTGCTGATTACCACAGAACATGGTGCTGATTACCACAGAACATGGTGCTGATTACCACAGAACATGGTGCTGATTACCACAGAACATGGTGCTGATTACCACAGAACACGGTGCTGATTACCACAGAACACGGTGCTGATTACCACAGAACATGGTGCTGATTACCACAGATCATGGTGCTGATTACCACAGAACACGGTGCTGATTACCACAGAACACGGTGCTGATTACCACAGAACACGGTGCTGATTACCACAGAACACGGTAGACATTTAATACCATAGTTATGCTATATTAATACCTCTATAGTACTCTAGTTATACTACATTACTACTTCTATAATACCATAGGTATACTATATTAATACCTCTATAGTACTCTAGTTATACCACATTACTACTTCTATAATACCATAGTTATACTATATTAATACCTCTATAGTACTATAGTTATACCACGTTACTACTTCTATAGTACTCTAGTTATACCACATTACTACTTCTATAATACCATGGTAATACTATATTAATACCTCTATAGTACTCTAGTTATACCACATTACTACTTCTATAATACCATAGTTATACTATATTAATACCTCTATAGTACTATAGTTATACTACAGTACTACTTCTATAATACCATAAGTATACTATATTAATACCTCTATAGTACTATAGTTATACTACAGTACTACTTCTATAATACCATAGTTATACTATATTAATACCTCTATAGTACTATAGTTATACTACAGTAATACTTACCGTTCTTGTCATTGCTGGAGGAGGCAGCTCCAGTGTTGTTGTGTTTGTAGGTGTTGTACTTCTATAATACTATAGCTATACTACAGTAAAACTACAGTAATACTTCTATACTACTACAGTAATACTACATTAATACTTACTGCTCTTGTCTTTGCCTGAGGAGGCAGCTCCAGTGCTGGTGTGTTTGTAGGTGATGTACTTCTATAATACTATAGCTATACTACAGTAAAACTACATTAATACTTCTATAGTACTACAGTAATACTACATGAATACTTACTGCTCTTGTCTTTGCCTGAGGAGGCAGCTCCAGTGCTGGTGTGTTTGTAGGTGCTGTACTTCTTGTCCTTCAGAGAGTGGAGGTCAGCGTCGGCAGAGTGGCTGTGGTGCAGCAGACTGGCGCTCAGCTGCAGGATGGAATCGTCCACGGCGTTGGAGTGCTCCGAGTGAGAGTGTCTGAGGTCGGAGTGCGTGTGTGTGACGTCGGGGGGTTCCTGGAGGCTGTCTCTCTGGTAGAGCGGGGCGGAGTGTAGACTGGACTGGTCTGAGTCTATGGAATAGATCTTCTCGTGACTCCTCCCACTGCCGCCTCCGCCTCCTACACCTCCCACCCCCCCCACCGGGCGTTTCTTCAGCCCGTCTTTTGGGGGTTTGAACCCCCCCATCCCCATCCTGGGCCCCCCCAGATCGGATTCCATGTAGGAGGGGGGCCGGCTGGAACACTCGGAGATGTCGGAATGGGGCGGGTCTTCAGGGAGGTAACGCTGGCTCTTCATTGTTGCATGGCCCGGGACAGAGGCGGAGCCAGCGGATCCGGGGGCGGGACCACCGGAGGGACCGGACAACGGGATTGGTCCTTGTTTCAGCGTCTCCACGCTCTTCTTCCATAGGGCGCGGGGTTTGGAAGCGGGGCCAGCCGGGCCGGGGGGGTGGGGTTTGCCGTTGTCGGCGGTAACGCTGACCTCTACGTCGTTGAGGCTGAGGGGGTGGGGTTTGGGTTTCCCAGGGTACGGGCCTGGGGATGAGTTATTCAGCAGGTCTTTGTGCCGACCCAGGAAGCCCTGTAGCGTGGAAGTGTTGCTATAGAGACCCCCCTGGCCTTTAGGAGACAGACTGACGACAGAGTTCCCTAGAGGAGAGACAGTATAACATCCATAATCTGTAGAGACCACCTGGAGACAGTATAACATCTATAATCTATAGCGACCACCTGGAGACAGTATAACATCTATAACATAGAGACCACCTGGAGACAGTATAACATCTATAACATAGAGACCACCTGGAGACAGTATAACATCTATAACATAGAGACCACCTGGAGACAGTATAACATCTATAACATAGAGACCACCTGGAGACAGTATAACATCTATAACATAGAGACCACCTGGAGACAGTATAACATCTATAACATAGAGACCACCTGGAGACAGTATAACATCTATAACATAGAGACCACCTGGAGACAGTATAACATCTATAACATAGAGACCACCTGGAGACAGTATAACATCTATAACATAGAGACCACCTGGAGACAGTATAACATCTATAACATAGAGACCACCTGGAGACAGTATAACATCTATAACATAGAGACCACCTGGAGACAGTATAACATCTATAACATAGAGACCACCTGGAGACAGTATAACATCTATAACATAGAGACCCCCTGGAGACAGTATAACATATATAACATAGAGACCACCTGGAGACAGTATAACATCTATAATCTTTAGAGACCACCTGGAGACAGTATAACATCTATTATCTTTAGAGACCACCTGGAGACAGTATAACATCTATAACATAGAGACCACCTGAAGACAGTATAACATCTATAATCTATAGAGACCACCTGGAGACAGTATAACATCTATAACATAGAGACCCCCTGGAGACAGTATAACATCTATAACATAGAGACCACCTGGAGACAGTATAACATCTATAATCTATAGAGACCACCTGGAGACAGTATAACATCTATAATCTATAGAGACCCCCTGGAGACAGTATAACATCTATAATCTATAGAGACCACCTGGAGACAGTATAACATCTATAGCATAGAGACCACCTGGCGACAGTATAACATCTATAATCTATAGAGACCACCTGGAGACAGTATAACATCTATAACATAGAGACCACCTGGAGACAGTATAACATCTATAACATAGAGACCACCTGGAGACAGTATAACATATATAACATAGAGACCACCTGGAGACAGTATAACATCTATAATCTATAGAGACCACCTGGAGACAGTATAACATCTATAATCTATAGAGACCACCTGGAGACAGTATAACATCTATAACATAGAGACCACCTGGAGACAGTATAACATCTAT
Source organism: Oncorhynchus mykiss (assembly GCF_013265735.2). Taxonomy (NCBI): domain Eukaryota; kingdom Metazoa; phylum Chordata; class Actinopteri; order Salmoniformes; family Salmonidae; genus Oncorhynchus; species Oncorhynchus mykiss. Next base: position 4,409,087 of record NC_048581.1, on the reverse strand, counting down.
AATCTATAGAGACCACCTGGAGACAGTATAACATCTATAACATAGAGACCACCTGGAGACAGTATAACATCTATAATCTATAGAGACCACCTGGAGACAGTATAACATCTATAACATAGAGACCACCTGGAGACAGTATAACATCTATAACATAGAGACCACCTGGAGACAGTATAACATCTATAACATAGAGACCACCTGGAGACAGTATAACATCTATAACATAGAGACCACCTGGAGACAGTATAACATCTATAACATAGAGACCACCTGGAGACAGTATAACATCTATAACATAGAGACCCCCTGGAGACAGTATAACATATATAACATAGAGACCACCTGGAGACAGTACAACATCTATAACATAGAGACCACCTGGAGACAGTATAACATCTATAACATAGAGACCAACTGGAGACAGTATAACATCTATAACATAGAGACCACCTGGAGACAGTATAACATCTATAACATAGAGACCACCTGGAGACAGTATAACATCTATAATCTATAGCGACCACCTGGAGACAGTATAACATCTATAACATAGAGACCACCTGGAGACAGTATAACATCTATAACATAGAGACCACCTGGAGACAGTATAACATCTATAATCTATAGAGACCACCTGGAGACAGTATAACATCTATAACATAGAGACCACCTGGAGACAGTATAACATCTATAACATAGAGACCACCTGGAGACAGTATAACATCTATAACATAGAGACCACCTGGAGACAGTATAACATCTATAACATAGAGACCACCTGGAGACAGTATAACATCTATAATCTATAGAGACCACCTGGAGACAGTATAACATCTATAACATAGAGACCACCTGGAGACAGTATAACATCTATAACATAGAGACCACCTGGAGACAGTATAACATCTATAACATAGAGACCACCTGGAGACAGTATAACATCTATAACATAGAGACCACCTGGAGACAGTATAACATCTATAACATAGAGACCACCTGGAGACAGTATAACATCTATAACATAGAGACCACCTGGAGACAGTATAACATCTATAACATAGAGACCACCTGGAGACAGTATAACATCTATAATCTATAGAGACCACCTGGAGACAGTATAACATCTATAACATAGAGACCACCTGGAGACAGTATAACATCTATAACATAGAGACCACCTGGAGACAGTATAACATCTATAACATAGAGACCACCTGGAGACAGTATAACATCTATAACATAGAGACCACCTGGAGACAGTATAACATCTATAACATAGAGACCACCTGGAGACAGTATAACATCTATAACATAGAGACCACCTGGAGACAGTATAACATCTATAACATAGAGACCACCTGGAGACAGTATAACATCTATAACATAGAGACCACCTGGAGACAGTATAACATCTATAATCTATAGAGACCACCTGGAGACAGTATAACATCTATAACATAGAGACCACCTGGAGACAGTATAACATCTATAACATAGAGACCACCTGGAGACAGTATAACATCTATAACATAGAGACCACCTGGAGACAGTATAACATCTATAACATAGAGACCACCTGGAGACAGTATAACATCTATAACATAGAGACCACCTGGAGACAGTATAACATCTATAACATAGAGACCACCTGGAGACAGTATAACATCTATAACATAGAGACCACCTGGAGACAGTATAACATCTATAACATAGAGACCACCTGGAGACAGTATAACATCTATAACATAGAGACCACCTGGAGACAGTATAACATCTATAATCTATAGAGACCACCTGGCGACAGTATAACATCTATAACATAGAGACCACCTGGAGACAGTATAACATCTATAACATAGAGACCACCTGGAGACAGTATAACATCTATAACATAGAGACCACCTGGAGACAGTATAACATCTATAACATAGAGACCACCTGGAGACAGTATAACATCTATAATCTGCAGAGACCACCTGAATACTGAATCTACACCTCTACTGTGGGGTTCTGTTACTACATTTATTAATGTCTACGTTCGGTTTTGAAACGTTTTTTTTCCACCAACCCTTTAATGGATACTTTTAAATGATATTATGTTATCTAATCATTAATTTAACAAATACAAAAATATATATATTAAATTGTTTTTTTGTCTTAAAGTATAATTGTTAGAGATGATTAATGTCACTGTCCCCTCTACAACAACAAGAACAAGACTTAAATACATTTAATTGGGAGTGCCAATATGGCCGACTTGTACCTTCCAGGCCTCTCATAGCATCGGCCGTTCAAGATGTATATACATCACTATTGGGTACAACAGTTGCAATAAGCTGATGAGGCATTTTTAAGTTACATTCTTGAAGAATCAAAGGATATATATAATCCTGAATTTAATAAAATGCAAGTAGCAGATTTTCCCTTTAATTTCCTGATAAAATTCCCCAACATTTTTCCTGAAGTCCCGGTTGGAATATTCCCAGGGAATTTGAAATCCTCCTACCAGGTATTTTTTGGGGAAAGGTTCCTGTAATTCTATAATTTTTGTTGCTGGGTTAGAGATGTGAGGTCAGGGGTTAGAGGTCAGGGGTTTATCATACCTTTCATCATGTTGATGATACCGGGCTGCAGCAAGGCCGGGGAGCGTTTAGGAGATGAAGAAGACAGGGTGATCTTCTTAGCTGACTTCAGAAGGTGTAACATGTTGGCCTGAGGAGAGAAGTCCAACTCCGGAGGCTTCTTCTTTAACTCTATATGGACCCCGTGGACACAAGACCAGATACCCTGGAGAGGAGGAGAGGAGGAGGGGAGGAGGAGGAGAGGAGGAGATGAGGAGGAGGAGGGGGAGGAGAGGAGGAGGGAAGGAGGAGGAGAGGAGGAGGAGATGAGGAGGGGGAGGAGAGGAGGAGGGGAGGAGGAGAGGAGGAGGAGGAGGGGGAGGAAAGGAGAGGAGGGGAGGAGGAGATGAGGAAGAGAGGAGGGGGCGATGATGATGATGGTGATGGAGGGGCGGGAGGAAGGGAGGAAAAAAGGGAACAGAAAGAGAGAGGAAGAAGATTAGTGTGAGGCAGCACACACACACAGACAGACAACATACACACACACACACAGAGAGAGAGACAGAGAGAGAGACAGAGAGAGAGAGAGAGAGAGAGAGAGACAGAGAGGGAGAGAGAGAGAGAGAGTCGGGGAGAGAGAGAGAGAGAGAAAGAGAGAGAGAGAGAGAGAGAGAGAGAGAGAGAGAGAGAGAGAGAGAGAGAGAGAGATAGAGAGACAGAGAGAGAGAGAGAGAGATAGAGAGAGAGAGAGAGAAAGAGAGAGAGAGAGAGAGAGAGAGAGAGAGAGAGAGAGAGACAGAGAGAGAGAGAGAGAGAGAGAGAGAGAGAGAGAGAGAGAGTAGTGGTAGTAGCACTACTCCTCTTAACTCCTCACTACTCCTCTTAACTCCTCACTACTCCTCTTAACTCCTCACTACTCCTCTTAACTCCTCTTAACTCCTCACTACTCCTCTTAACTCCTCTTAACTCCTCACTACTCCTCTTAACTCCTCACTACTCCTCTTAACTCCTCTTAACTCCTCACTACTCCTCTTAACTCCTCACTACTCCTCTTAACTCCTCACTACTCCTCTTAACTCCTCACTACTCCTCTTACCTCCTCTTAACTCCTCACTACTCCTCTTAACTCCTCACTACTCCTCTTAACTCCTCACTACTCCTCTTAACTCCTCACTACTCCTCTTAACTCCTCACTACTCCTCTTAACTCCTCACTACTCCTCTTAACTCCTCACTACTCCTCTTAACTCCTCACTACACCTCTTAACTCCGCACTACTCCTCTTAACTCATCACTACTCCTCTTATCTCCTCACTACTCCTCTTAACTCCTCTTAACTCCTCACTACTCCTCTTAACTCCTCACTACTCCTCTTAACTCCTCTTATCTCCTCACTACTCCTCTTAACTCCTCACTACTCCTCTTAACTCCTCTTAACTCCTCACTACTCCTCTTAACTCCTCACTACTCCTCTTAACTCCTCTTAACTCCTCACTACTCCTCTTAACTCCTCACTACTCCTCTTAACTCCTCACTACTCCTCTTAACTCCTCACTACTCCTCTTAACTCCTCTTAACTCCTCTTAACTCCTCACTACTCCTCTTAACTCCTCACTACTCCTCTTAACTCCTCACTACTCCTCTTAACTCCTCACTACTCCTCCTAACTCCTCACTACTTCTCTTAACTCCTCTTAACTCCTCACTACTCCTCTTAACTCCTCACTACTCCTCTTAACTCCTCTTAACTCCTCACTACTCCTCACTACGCCTCTTAACTCCTCACTACTCCTCTTAACTCCTCTTAACTCCTCACTACTCCTCTTAACTTCTCACTACTCCTCTTAACTCCTCACTACTCCTCTTAACTCCTCACTACTCCTCTTAACTCCTCTTAACTCCTCACTACTCCTCTTAACTCCTCACTACTCCTCTTAACTCCTCACTACTCCTCTTAACTCCTCACTACTCCTCTTAACTCCTCACTACTCCTCTTAACTCCTCACTACTCCTCTTAACTCCTCACTACTCCTCTTAACTCCCCACTACTCCTCTTAACTCCTCACTACACCTCTTAACTCCTCACTACTCCTCTTAACTCCTCACTACTCCTCTTAACTCCTCTTATCTCCTCACTACTCCTCTTAACTCCTCACTACACCTCTTAACTCCTCTTAACTCCTCACTACTCCTCTTAACTCCTCACTACTCCTCTTAACTCCTCTTAACTCCTCACTACTCCTCATAACTCCTCACTACACCTCTTAACTCCTCACTACTCCTCCTAACTCCTCTTAAAACCTCACTACTCCTCTTAACTCCTCACTACTCCTCTTAACTCCTCTTAACTCCTCACTACTGCTCTTAACTCCTCTTAACTCCTCACTACTCCTCTTAACTCCTCACTACTCCTCTTAACTCCTCACTACTCCTCTTAACTCCTCTTAAAACCTCACAACTCCTCTTAACTCCTCTTAACTCCTCACTACACCTCTTAACTCCTCACTACTCTTAACTCCTCACTACTCCTCTTAACTCCTCTTAACTCCTCAGTACTCCTCTTAACTCCTCACTACTCCTCTTAACTCCTCTTAACTCCTCACTACTCCTCTTAACTCCTCTTAACTCCTCACTACTCCTCTTAACTCCTCACTACTCCTCTTAACTCCTCTTAAAACCTCACTACTCCTCTTAACTTCTCACTACACCTCTTAACTCCTCACTACTCCTCTTAACTCCTCACTACTCCTCTTAACTCCTCACTACTCCTCTTAACTCCTCACTACTCCTCTTAACTCCTCTTAACTCCTCACTACTCCTCTTAACTCCTCTTAACTCCTCACTACTCCTCTTAACTCCTCACTACTCCTCTTAACTCCTCTTAACTCCTCACAAACAGACTGGCCCTAACCCAGGCTAAGAGACAGTAGAAAGAGACAGTAGAAAGACAGGCTAAGAGACAGTAGAAAGAGACTGTCCCTAACCCAGGCTAAGAGACAGTAGAAAGAAACTGACCCTAACCCAGCTGAGACAGTAGAAACAGACTGGCCCTAACCCAGAATAAGAGACAGTAGAAACAGACTGTCCCTAACCCAGGCTGAGAGACAGTAGAAAGAGACTGGCCCTAACCCAGGCTGAGACAGTAGAAACAGACTGGCCCTAACCCAGAATAAGAGACAGTAGAAACAGACTGGCCCTAACCCAGAATAAGAGACAGTAGAAACAGACTGGCCCTAACCCAGGCTAAGAGACAGTAGAAAGAGACTGGCCCTAACCCAGGCTAAGAGACAGTAGAAACAGACTGGCCCTAACCCAGGCTAAGAGACAATAGAAAGAGACTGGCCCTAACCAAGGCTGAGACAGTAGAAACAGACTGGCCCTAACCCAGGCTGAGACAGTAGAAACAAACGGGCCCTAACCCAGGCTGAGACAATAGAAAGAGACTGGCCCTAACCCAGGCTAAGAGACAGTAGAAACAGACTGGCCCTAACCCAGGCTAAGAGACAATAGAAAGAGACTGGCCCTAACCAAGGCTGAGACAGTTTAAACAGACTGGCCCTAACCCAGGCTAAGAGACAGTAGAAACAGACTGGCCCTAATCCAGGCTAAGAGACAATAGAAATAGACTGGCCCTAACCAAGGCTGAGACAGTAGAAACAGACTGGCCCTAACCCAGGCTGAGACAGTAGAAACAGACTGGCCCTAACCCAGGCTGAGACAATAGAAAGAGACTGGCCCTAACCCAGGCTGAGACAGTAGATAGAGACTGGCCCTAATCCAGGCTGAGACAGTAGAAACAGACTGGCCCTAATCCAGGCTGAGACTGTAGAAACAGACTGGCCCTAACCCAGGCTGAGACTGTAGAAACAGACTGGCCCTAACCCAGGCTGAGACAATAGAAAGAGACTGGCCCTAACCCAGGCTAAGAGACATTAGAAAGAGACTGGCCCTAACCCAGGCTGAGACTGTAGAAACAGACTGGCCCTAACCCAGGCTAAGAGACAGTAGAAAGAGACTGGCCCTAACCCAGGCTGAGACTGTAGAAACAGACTGGCCCTAACTCAGGCTGAGACAATATAAAGAGACTGGCCCTAACCCAGGCTGAAAGACAGTAGAAAGAGACTGGCCCTAACCCAGAATATGAGACAATAGAACAGACTGGCCCTAATCCAGAATAGGAGACAGTAGAAACAGACTGGCCCTAACCCAGAATAGGAGACAGTAGAAACAGACTGTCCCTAACCCAGAATAAGAGACAGTAGAAACAGACTGGCCCTAACTCAGGCTAAGAGACAGTAGAAAGAGACTGGCCCTAACCCAGGCTAAGAGACAGTCGAAAGAGACTGGCCCTAACCCAGGCTGAGACAGTAGAAACAGACTGGCCCCAGCCCAGGCTGAGAGACAGTAGAAACAGACTGGCCATAACCCAGGCTAAGAGACAGTAGAAACAGACTGGCCCTAATCCCGGCTGAGACAGTAGAAACAGACTGGCCCTAACCCCGGCTGAGACATTAGAAACAGACTGGCCCTAACCCAGGCTGAGAGACAGTAGAAACAGACTGGCCCTAACCCAGGCTGAGAGACAGTAGAAACAGACTGGCCCTAACCCAGGCTGAGAGACAGTAGAAAGAGACTGGCCCTAACCCAGGCTGAGACAGTAGAAAGAGACTGGCCCTAACCCAGGCTGAGACAGTAGAAACAGACTGGCCCTAACCCAGAATAGGAGACAGTAGAAACAGACTGGCCCTAACCCAGAATAAGAGACAGTAGAAACAGACTGGCCCTAACCCAGGCTAAGAGACAGTCGAAAGAGACTGGCCCTAACCCAGGCTGATACAGTAGAAACAGACTGGCCCTAACCCAGGCTGAGAGACAGTAGAAACAGACTGGCCCTAACCCAGGCTGAGAGACAGTAGAAACAGACTGGCCCTAACCCAGCTGAGACAGTAGAAACAGACTGGCCCTAACCCAGAATAAGAGACAGTAGAAACAGACTGTCCCTAACCCAGGCTTAGAGACAGTAGAAAGAGACTGGCCCTAACCCAGGCTGAGACAGTAGAAACAGACTGGCCCTAAACCAGAATAAGAGACATTAGAAACAGACTGGCCCTAACCCAGAATAAGAGACAGTAGAAACAGACTGGCCCTAACCCAGGCTAAGAGACAGTAGAAAAAGACTGGCCCTAACCCAGGCTAAGAGACAGTAGAAACAGACTGGCCCTAACCCAGGCTAAGAGACAATAGAAAGAGACTGGCCCTAACCAAGGCTGAGACAGTAGAAACAGACTGGCCCTAACCCAGGCTGAGACAGTAGAAACAGACTGGCCCTAACCCAGGCTGAGACAATAGAAAGAGACTGGCCCTAACCCAGGCTAAGAGACAGTAGAAACAGACTGGCCCTAACCCAGGCTAAGAGACAATAGAAAGAGACTGGCCCTAATCCAGGCTAAGAGACAATAGAAAGAGACTGGCCCTAACCAAGGCTGAGACAGTAGAAACAGACTGGCCCTAACCCAGGCTGAGACAGTAGAAACAGACTGGCCCTAACCCAGGCTGAGACAATAGAAAGAGACTGGCCCTAACCCAGGCTGAGACAGTAGAAAGAGACTGGCCCTAATCCAGGCTGAGACAGTAGAAACAGACTGGCCCTAATCCAGGCTGAGACTGTAGAAACAGACTGGCCCTAACCCAGGCTGAGACTGTAGAAACAGACTGGCCCTAACCGAGGCTGAGACAATAGAAAGAGACTGGCCCTAACCCAGGCTAAGAGACATTAGAAAGAGACTGGCCCTAACCCAGGCTGAGACTGTAGAAACAGACTGGCCCTAACCCAGGCTAAGAGACAGTAGAAAGAGACTGGCCCTAACCCAGGCTGAGACTGTAGAAACAGACTGGCCCTAACTCAGGCTGAGACAATATAAAGAGACTGGCCCTAACCCAGGCTGAGAGACAGTAGAAAGAGACTGGCCCTAATCCAGAATAGGAGACAGTAGAAACAGACTGGCCCTAACCCAGAATAGGAGACAGTAGAAACGGACTGGCCCTAACCCAGAATAAGAGACAGTAGAAACAGACTGGCCCTAACTCAGGCTAAGAGACAGTAGAAAGAGACTGGCCCTAACCCAGGCTAAGAGACAGTCGAAAGAGACTGGCCCTAACCCAGGCTGAGACAGTAGAAACAGACTGGCCCCAGCCCAGGCTGAGAGACAGTAGAAACAGACTGGCCATAACCCAGGCTAAGAGACAGTATAAACAGACTGGCCCTAACCCAGGCTGAGAGACAGTAGAAACAGACTGGCCCTAATCCCGGCTGAGACAGTAGAAACAGACTGGCCCTAACCCCGGCTGAGACAGTAGAAACAGACTGGCCCTAACCCAGGCTGAGAGACAGTAGAAACAGACTGGCCCTAACCCAGGCTGAGAGACAGTAGAAACAGACTGGCCCTAACCCAGGCTGAGAGACAGTAGAAAGAGACTGGCCCTAACCCAGGCTGAGACAGTAGAAAGAGACTGGCCCTAACCCAGGCTGAGACAGTAGAAACAGACTGGCCCTAACCCAGAATAGGAGACAGTAGAAACAGACTGGCCCTAACCCAGAATAAGAGACAGTAGAAACAGACTGGCCCTAACTCAGGCTGAGAGACAGTAGAAAGAGACTGGCCCTAACCCAGAATAAGAGACAATAGAACAGACTGGCCCTAATCCAGAATAGGAGACAGTAGAAACAGACTGGCCCTAACCCAGAATAGGAGACAGTAGAAACAGACTGGCCCTAACCCAGAATAAGAGACAGTAGAAACAGACTGGCCCTAACTCAGGCTAAGAGACAGTAGAAAGAGACTGGCCCTAACCCAGGCTAAGAGACAGTCGAAAGAGACTGGCCCTAACCCAGGCTGAGACAGTAGAAACAGACTGGCCCCAGCCCAGGCTGAGAGACAGTAGAAACAGACTGGCCATAACCCAGGCTAAGAGACAGTATAAACAGACTGGCCCTAACCCAGGCTGAGAGACAGTAGAAACAGACTGGCCCTAATCCCGGCTGAGACAGTAGAAACAGACTGGCCCTAACCCCGGCTGAGACAGTAGAAACAGACTGGCCCTAACCCAGGCTGAGAGACAGTAGAAACAGACTGGCCCTAACCCAGGCTGAGAGACAGTAGAAACAGACTGGCCCTAACCCAGGCTGAGACAGTAGAAAGAGACTGGCCCTAACCCAGGCTGAGACAGTAGAAAGAGACTGGCCCTAACCCAGGCTGAGACAGTAGAAACAGACTGGCCCTAACCCAGAATAGGAGACAGTAGAAACAGACTGGCCCTAACCCAGAATAAGAGACAGTAGAAACAGACTGGCCCTAACTCAGGCTAAGATACAGTAGAAAGAGACTGGCCCTAACCCAGGCTAAGAGACAGTCGAAAGAGACTGGCCCTAACCCAGGCTGATACAGTATAAACAGACTGGCCCTAACCCAGGCTGAGAGACAGTAGAAACAGACTGGCCCTAACCCAGGCTGAGAGACAGTAGAAACAGACTGGTTCTAACCCAGGCTGAGAGACAGTAGAAACAGACTGGCCCTAACCCAGGCTGAGACAGTAGAAAGAGACTGGCCCTAACCCAGGCTGAGACAGTAGAAACAGACTGGCCCTAACCCAGGCTGAGAAAGTAGAAACAGACTGGCCCCAGCCCAGGCTGAGAGACAGTAGAAACAGACTGGCCATAACCCAGGCTAAGAGACAGTATAAACAGACTGGCCCTAACCCAGGCTGAGAGACAGTAGAAACAGACTGGCCCTAATCCCGGCTGAGACAGTAGAAACAGACTGGCCCTAACCCCGGCTGAGACAGTAGAAACAGACTGGCCCTAACCCAGGCTGAGAGACAGTAGAAACAGACTGGCCCTAACCCAGGCTGAGAGACAGTAGAAACAGACTGGCCCTAACCCAGGCTGAGAGACAGTAGAAAGAGACTGGCCCTAACCCAGGCTGAGACAGTAGAAAGAGACTAGCCCTAACCCAGGCTGAGACAGTAGAAAGAGACTGGCCCTAAACCAGGCTAGGAGACAGTAGAAACAGACTGGCCCTAACCCAGGCTGAGAGACAGTAGAAACAGACTGGCCCTAACCCAGGTTGAGAGACAGTAGAAACAGACTGGCCCTAACCCAGGCTGAGAGACAGTAGAAACAGACTGGCCCTAACCCAGGCTGAGAAAGGATGGCTAGTAAAGTACAGGTGCAGAATAGAGAACAGAGACAGAGGGTGAGGTGATGTATCTGTTCTCTGCCTCAGGCTGCAACACCTGGCTCTATTTCACAGCAGTAACCTGACCATCTCCCTCCCTCCCTCCTTCCTCCATCCCCTTCTCTCTCTCTCTTTCTCTCTCTCTCTCTCTCTCTCTCTCCTTCCTCCACCTCTCTCTCTCTCTCTCTCTCTCTCTCTCTCTCTCTCTCTCTCTCTCTCTCCTTCCTCCACCTCTCTCTATCTCCTTCTCCCTCCTTCCTCCATCCCAACTCCCTCTCTCTCTCCATCTCAACCTGTCAGACAGAGCAGTGAAACAGCAACTTGACCTCCTGTAGAAGAGGTGTTCTTCAGCCCTTAGCAAATGTACCTTACCCCCTTCATCCTACCACATACCCCTTACCCCCTCTATCCTACCCCCTACCCCCTACACCCTCCATCCTACCCTCTACCCCCTCCATCCTACCCCCTTCATCCTACCCCCTACCCCCTCCATCCTACCCCATACCCCTTACCCCCTACACCCTCCATCCTACCCCCTCCATCCTACCCTACATTCTACACTTTAACCCCTACATTCTACACCCTAACCTCTACATTTTACACCCTAAACCCTACATTATACACCCTAACCCCTACCCAGTACCCTAACCTCTACATTCTACACCCTACCCCTACCCAGTACACTAGCCCCTACATTCTACACCCTAACCCTACCCAGTAACCTAACCCCTACGTTCTACACCTTAACTTCTACATTCTATAATTCTACATTCTACACCCTAACTTCTACATTCTATAATTGAACCCCTACATTCTACATCCTAACCCCTACCCAGTACCCTAGCCCCTACATTCTACACCCTACACCCTAACCCCTACCCAGTACCCTAACCCCTACCCAGTACCCTAACCCCTACATTCTACACCCTAATCCCTACCCAGTACCCTAACCCCTACCCAGTACCCTAACCCCTACCCAGTAGCCTAACCCCTACCCAGTAGCCTAACCCCTACCCAGTACCCTAACCCCTACCCAGTACCCTAGCCCCTACATTCTACACCCTAACCCCTACCCAGTACCCTAGCCCCTACATTCTACATCCTAATCCCTACCCAGTACCCTAACCCCTACCCACACCCTAATCCCTACCCAGTACCCTAATCCCTACCCAGTACCCTAACCCCTACCCAGTACCCTAACCCCTACCCAGTACCCTAGCCCCTACCCAGTACCCTAGCCCCTACCCAGTACCCTAGCCCCTACATTCTACACCCTAACCCATACCCAGTACCCTAGCCCCTACATTCTACATCCTAACCCCTACCCAGTACCCTAACCCCTACCCACACCCTAATCCCTACCCAGTACCCTAATCCCTACCCAGTACCCTAACCCCTACCCAGTACCCTAACCCCTACCCAGTACCCTAGCCCCTACCCAGTACCCTAACCCCTACCCAGTACCCTAGCCCCTACATTCTACACCCCAACCCCTACATTCTACACCCTAACCCCTACACAATACCCTAACCCCTACCCAGTACCCTAACTACTACCCAGTACCCTAACCCCTACCCAGTACCTTACCCAGCACCCTAGCCCCTACATTCTACACCCTAACCCCTACATTCTACACCCTAACCCCTACCCAGTACCCTAACCCCTACCCAGTACCCAAACCCTACCCAGTACCCTAACCCCTACCCAGTACCCTAGCCCCTACCCAGTACCTTGACCACTACCCAGTACCCTAACCCCTACCCAGTACCCTAACCCCTACCCAGTACCCAAACCCTACCCAGTACCCTAACCCCTACCCAGTACCCTAACCCCTACCCAGTACCCTAGCCCCTACATTCTACACCCTAACTCCTAACCAGTATCCTGACCCCTACCCAGTACCCTAACCCCTACCCAGTACCCTAACCCCTACCCAGTACCCTAACCCCTACCCAGTACCCTAACCCCTACCCAGTACCCTAACCCCTACCCAGTACCCTTCAGTCTTACCCTGCTGATGGTGAAGAGCAGACCAGGTCGTCCGTTACAGACTCCAGTGAAACAGTATCTCAGCCTCCAGTAGAAGAGGTGTTCTGATATGAAGGTAATTAGAGACAGGCCCATGGCGGTAGCCAGCATGTAAAACACTCCGGCCATGTTGTCTATATCCAGCTGACTGGACATCACCTCGTTCTTCTCATTGTGACAGATCCCCGTTAGCCAGATAGCCTCCAACTCCTCCATCTCACCTGGAGAAGAGGGGAGAGAGAGAGAGAGAGAGAGAGACAGAGAGAGAGAGAGAGACAGAGAGAGAGAGAGAGAGAGAGAGACAGAGAGAGAGAGAGAGAGCGAGAGAGCGAGCGAGCGAGCGAGAGAGAGAGAGAGAGAGACAGAGACAGAGAGAGAGAGAGAGAGAGAGAGAGAGAGAGGTAGAGAGTGGGGGCAGGGAGAGATAGACAGTAAGTAGTCTATGACATGATCTATTTATAGAGAGAGAGAGGTAGACAGTAAGTAGTATATGACATGATATATTGATAGAGAGAGAGAGGTAGACAGTAAGTAAAGTATATGACATGATCTATTGATAGAGAGAGAGAGGTAGACAGTAAGTAGTATATGACATGATCTATTGATAGAGAGAGAGAGGTAGACAGTAAGTAAAGTATATGACATGATCTATTGATAGAGAGAGAGAGGTAGACAGTAAGTAAAGTATATGACATGATCTATTGATAGAGAGAGAGAGGGGGTGAGGAGGGGTGAGGAGGGGGAGACAGAAGGGGGTGAGGAGGGCTGAGGAGGGGGAGACAGAAGGGGGTGAGGAGGTGTGAGGAGGGGGAGACAGAAGGGGGTGAGGAGGGCTGAGGAGGGGGAGACAGAAGGGAGTGGAGAGGGGTGAGGAGGGGGAGACGGTAATATGTGTACATGTGTACATGGTAACTCTGTGATGGTAATACTGTAGTCTGCTAGCTGGCTGTGGGAATGTAACCATGGTAACTGTGTGATGGTAATACTGTAGTCTGCTAGCTGGCTGTGTAAATGTAACCATGGTAACTGTGTGACGGTAATACTGTAGTCTGCTAGCTGTGTGAATGTCACCATGGTAACTATAGTCTGCTAGCTGGTCTGCACTCGTTCACTACATCCCAGACATTTAAAAAGCATTGGATTGGTGGAGGTACTTGTGGGAGTCTCCTATTTCGAGTCCTTTCCTTTCAGATCACTGAAGGGAAGGGAACAAGTGTACACTTTGTGAGGAAGGACAGATAGTGGGACCAGAGTGGAACATGCTAGCTGTGTGGCCTGGTAGGGAAGGCTGTATTGTAGTGTAGTGGAGATGTAGTGGAGATTCTCTACATTGTAGTGATTAGTGACACTGTAGTGTAGTGGCGATGTAGTGTAGATTATCTACATTGTAGTGATTAGTGACACTGTAGTGTAGTGGCGATGTAGTGGAGATTCTCTACATTGTAGTGATTAGTGACACTGTAGTGTAGTGGAGATGTAGTGGAGATTCTCTACATTGTAGTGATTAGTGACACTGTAGTGTATCATTTTCCCTCAGGGAAAATGGTGTCCATTTAGTGGAGCTGTATGGTCCAGGTACTGCTGCTCTCCTCTCCTCCCTCTCTCCCCTTTCTCATCCCTCTCTCCTCTCTCCTCTTTCTCATATCTCTCTCCTCTCCTCCTCTCCTCTCTTCTCCTCTCCTCTCTCCTCCTCTCCTCTCTCATATCTCTCTCCTCTCCTCTCTCCTCCTCTCCTCTCTCCTCTCCCTCCTCTCTCCTCTTTCTCATCCCTGTCTCCTCTTCTCCTCTCATCCTTCTCTCCTCCTCTCCTCCCTTTCTCCTCACCTCCTCTCATCCCTCTCTCCTCCTCTCATCCCTCTCTCCTCCTCTCATCCCTCTCTCCTCTCCTCACTCTCATCCCTCACCTCCTCTCATGCCTCCCTCCTCTCATCCTCTCCTCCCTCGCCTCCTCTCATGCCTCCCTCCTCTCCTCCTCTCATCCCTCACCTCCTCTCATGCCTCCCTCCTCTCATCCCCTCTCCTCCTCTCCTCACTCTCTCCTCTCCTCCCTCTCTCCTGAATCAGAATGAGTGAGCTAACTGTAAGTGGCTCTGGATAAGAGCGTCTGCTAAATGACTAACATGTCAATGTAGAGAGACATGAAGAGAGTGTTATGAGAGACGAGAAGAGTGACAAGAGGAGAGTGTAGGATATGTAGAGAGACAAGAAGAGAGAAGAGATGAGAGACGAGAAGAGAATGTAGAATATGAAGAGAGACGAGAAGAGAGACGAGGAGAGTAGGATATGTAGAGAGACGAGAGGGTAGGATATGAAGAGAGACGAGAAGAGAGAAGATGAGAGACGAGAAGAGAATGTAGGATATGAAGAGAGACAAGAAGAGAGATGAGGAGAGTGTAGGATATGTAGAGAGACGAGAAGAGAGGGTAGGATATGAAGAGAGACGAGAAGAGAGGGTAGGATATGTAGAGAGACGAGAAGAGAGTGAAGGATATGAAGAGAGACGAGAAGAGAGGGTAGGATATGTAGAGAGACGAGAAGAGAGTGAAGGATATGAAGAGAGATGAGAAGAGAGGGTAGGATTTTCAAGCAACAAGAGAAGAGGAAAGGAGAGAAGATGAGAGGAGAAGAGAAGAAAAGGGGAGAGCTGAGCAGAGGAATGGAGAGGGAGAGGAAAGAGGGAGGAGAAGAGAGGAAGGAAAGTAACGGAAAGGAAAGGAGAGGAAAGGAGAGGTGAGGAGAGGAGAGGAGAGGAGAGGAGAGGAGAGGAGAGGAGAGGAGAGGAGAGGAGAGGAGAGAAAATGAGAGGAAAGGAGAGGAAAGAGGGAGGAGAGGAGAGGAAAGGAGAGGAGATAAAAGGAGAGAAACGGAGAGGAAATGAGAGGAGAGGAAAGGAGAGGAAAGAGGGAGGAGAGGAGAGGAAGGAAAGTAACGGAAATGAAAGGAGAGGAAAGGAGAGGAAAGGATAGCAGAGGAAAGGAGAGCAGAGGAAAGAAGAGGAGAGGAGAGGAGAGGAGAGGAGAGGGAGAGGAGAGGAGAAGAGAGGAGAGGAGAGGAGAGCAGATGAAAGGAGGGGAAAGGAAAGGAGAGGAGAGCAGAGGAGAGGAGAGGAAAGGAGAGGAGAGGAGAGGAGAGGAGAGGAGAGGAGAGGAGAGGAGAGGAGAGGAGAGGAGAGGAGAGGAGAGGAGAGGAGAGGAGAAGAGAAGAGAGGAGAGGAGAGGAGAGGGAGAGGAGAGGAGAGAAGAGCAGACGAAAGGAGGGGAAAGGAAAGGAGAGGAGAGCAGAGGAGAGGAGAAGAAAGAGGGAGGAGAGGAGAGGAGAGGAGAGGAGAGGAGAGGAGAGCAGATGAAAGGAGGGGAAAGGAAAGGAGAGGAGAGCAGAGGAGAGGAGAGGAGAGGAGAGGGGAGGAGAGGAGAGGAGAGGAGAGGAGAGGAGAGGAGAGCAGAGGAGAGGAGAGGAGAGGAGAGGGGAGGAGAGGAGAGGAGAGGAGAGGAGAGGAGAGGAGAGCATATGAAAGGAGAGAAAAGGAGAGGAGAGGAGAGGAGAGGGAGAGGAGAGGAGAGGAGAGGAGATGAAAGGAGAGAAAAGGAGAGGAGAGGAGAGCAGAGGAAAGGAGGGGAGAGGAGAGGAGAGGAGAGGAGAGGAGAGGAGAGGAGAGGAGAGGAGAGGAGAGGAGAGGAGAGGAGATGAAAGGAGAGAAAAGGAGAGGACCACAAACAGTGAGGTGTAGACAACACAGTGAAATGCTTACTTGCCAGTTCTCCTCTCTTGGACTTGGCTGAACAGACGTGTAACAGTAGAGAAGACAGATGAAAAAACAGACAGAAATAACATACAACCCTATTTACATACAGCCCTATTTACATATACCCTATTTAAATATACCAAATTTACATATACACTATTTACATACAGCCCTATTTACATATACCATATTTACATACAGCCCCATTTACATATACCCTATTTACATACAGCCCTATTTACATACAGCCATATTTACATTCAACCCTATTTACATATACCCTGTTTACATACAGCCCTATTTACATATACCATATTTACATACAACCCTATTTACATATACCCTGTTTACATACAGCCCCATTTACATATACCCTATTTTACATACAGCCCCATTTACATATACCCTATTTTACATATACCCTATTTACATATACCCTATTTACATATAACCCTATTTACATATAACCCTATTTACATATACGCTATTTACATATACCCTATTTACATATAACCCTATTTACATATACACTATTTACATATAACCCTATTTACACACAACCCTATTTATACACAACCCTATTTACACACAACCCTATTTACATATAACAATATTTACACACAACCCTATTTACACATAACCCTATTTACACACAACCCTATTTACATACAACCCTATTTACATACAACCCTATTTACATACAACCCTATTTACATATAACCCTATTTGCATATACCCCTATTTACATATGACCCTATTTACATATGCACTATTTACATATACCCCTTTTAAATATAACCCTATTTACATATAACCCTATTTACATATACCCTATTTACACATACCCTATTTACATACAACCCTATTTACATATACCCATATTTACATATAACAATATTTACATATAACCCTATTTACATATAACCCTATTTACATATAACACTATTTACATATAACAATATTTACATACAGCCCTATTTACATACAACCCTATTTATAAACAACCCTATTTACATACAACCCTATTTACATATACCATATTTACATATACCCTATTTACATATAACCCTATTTACATATACCCTATTTACATATAACCCTATTTACATATAACAATATTTACATATAACAATATTTACATACAACCCTATTTACATACAACCCTATTTATAAACAACCTTATTTACACACAACCCTATTTACATACAACCCTATTTACATATAACCCTATTTACATATAATCCTATTTAAATATAACCTTATTTAAATATAACCCTATTTACATATAACCCTATTTACATATACTCCTATTTACATATGCACTATTTACATGTAGCCCTATTTAAATATAACCCTATTTAAATATAACCCTATTTACATATACCCTATTTAAATATAACCCTATTTACATATAACCCTATTTACATACAACCCTATTTACATATAGCCCTATTTGCATATACATGTCTTTACATATACATTAATAACCACATATACAGTATAGAAATACAGGACTGGTTGAGGGAGGAGAGGACAGTGACATAGAAGGTTTAAATATGGTAGAGAGGGGAGAGGAGATGAAAGGAGAGTAGAGGAAAGGGCAGGAGAGGAGGAGAGCAGAGGAAAGGAGAGGAGAAGAGAGGGGAGGAAAGGATAGGAGAGGAGAGGAGAGCAGAAGAAAGCCAAGGAGAGGAGAGGAGAGGAGAGGAGAGGAGAGGAGAGGAGAGGAGAGGAGAGGAGAGGAGAAGAAAGCCGAGGAGAGGAGAGGAGAGGAGAGGAGAGGAGAGGAGAGGAGAGGAGAAGAAAGCCGAGGAGAGGAGAGGAGAGGAGAGGAGAGGAGAGGAGAAGAAAGCCGAGGAGAGGAGAGGAGAGGAGAGGAGAGGAGAGGAGAGGAGAGGAGAGGAGAGGAGAGGAAAGGAGAGGAGAGGAGAGGAGAGCAGAAGAAAGCCGAGGAGAGGAGAGGAGAGGAGAGGAGAGGAGAGGAGAGGAAAGGAGAGGAGAGGAGAGGAGAGGAGAGGAGAGGAGAAGAAAGCCGAGGAGAGGAGAGGAGAGGAGAGGAGAGCAGAACAAAGCCAAGGAGAGGAGAGGAGAGGAGAGGAGAGGAGAGGAGAGGAGAGGAGAGGAGAGGAGAGGAGAGGAGAGGTGGAGAGGAGAGGAGAGGAGGGGAGAGGAGAGGAGAGGAGAGGAGAGCAGAGGAGAGGAGAGGAGAGGAGAGGAGAGGAGAGGAGAGGAGAAGAGAGGAGAGGAGAGGAGAGGAGAGGAGAGGAGAGGAGAGGAGAGGAGAGGAGAAGAGAGGAGAGGAGAGGAGAGGAGAGGAGAGGAGAGGAGAGGAGAGGAGAGGAGAGGAGAGGAGAGGAGAGTCCTACCATCTCCTATGATGGCCAGTATAGCCAAGTCCACCTGTCGTTTCCAGTGCGACCCTTTCTGCAGAGCGATGCCGTAGCCGGTGGTGGCAAAGATGTACCCGCTGCCGATGGTGACCAGCTTACAGCCATCGTCTCTGCCAGCAGCATAGTTTAACACAGCAGCATCATAGATGAAGGCATCCAGTTTACTGTAACAAAACACACAGAGGAACTATAAACTCAGTTTACTGTAACAAAAACACACAGAGGAACTATAAACTCAGTTTACTGTAACAAAAACACACAGAGGAACTATAAACTCAGTTTACTGTAACAAAAACACACAGAGGAACTATAAACTCAGTTTACTGTTACAAAAACACACAGAGGAACTATAAACTCAGTTTACTGTAACAAAACACACAGAGGAACTATAAACTCAGTTTACTGTAACAAAAACACAAAGAGGAACTATAAACTCAGTTTACTGTAACAAAAACACACAGAGGAACTATAAACTCAGTTTACTGTAACGAAACACACAGAGGAACTATAAACTCAGTTTACTGTAACAAAACACACAGACAAAATTCCCACCGTGAAGCATGGAGGAGGAGGTGTGATAGTGTGGGGGAGCTTTGCTGGTGAGACTTTCTGTGATTTATTTATTTAGAAGATTGGTTGAAGATATCCCTCTAGTGGTGTGGGGGCTGTGCTTTGGCAAAGTGGGTGGGGTTATATCCTTCCTGTTTGGCCCTGTCCGGGGGTGTCCTCGGATGGGGCAACAGTGTCTCCTGACCCCTCCTGTCTCAGCCTTCAGTATTTATGCTGCAGTAGTTTATGTGTCGGGGGGCTAGGGTCAGTTTGTTATATCTGGAGTACTTCTCCTGTCCTATTCGGTGTCCTGTGTGAATCTAAGTGTGCGTTCTCTAATTCTCTCCTTCTCTCTTTCTTTCTCTCTCTCGGAGGACCTGAGCCCTAGGACCATGCCCCAGGACTACCTGACATGATGACTCCTTGCTGTCCCCAGTCCACCTGGCCGTGCTGCTGCTCCAGTTTCAACTGACCTGAGCCCTAGGACCATGCCCCAGGACTACATGACATGATGACTCCTTGCTGTCCCCAGTCCACCTGGCCGTGCTGCTGCTCCAGTTTCAACTGACCTGAGCCCTAGGACCATGCCCCAGGACTACCTGACATGATGACTCCTTGCTGTCCCCAGCCCACCTGACCGTGCTGCTGCTCCAGTTTCAACTGTTCTGCCTTATTATTATTCGACCATGCTGGTCATTTATGAACATTTGAACATCTTGGCCATGTTCTGTTATAATCTCCACCCGGCACAGCCAGAAGAGGACTCCACATAGCCTGGTTCCTCTCTAGGTTTCTTCCTAGGTTTTGACCTTTCTAGGGAGTTTTTCCTAGCCACCGTGCTTCTACACCTGCATTGCTTGCTGTTTGGGGTTTTAGGCTGGGTTTCTGTACAGCACTTTGAGATATCAGCTGATGTACGAAGGGCTATATAAATAAATTTGATTTGATTTGATTTGAAAGCACACTTAACCAGCATGGCTACCACAGCATTCTGCAGGGATACGCCATCCTGTCTGGTTTGCACTTAGTGGAACTATCATTGGTTTTTCAACAGGACAATGACCCAACACACCTCCAGTCTGTGTAAGGACTACTTGACTAAGAAGGAGAGTGATGGTGTGCTGCATCAGATGACCTGGTCTCCACAATCTCCCGACCTCAACCCAAATGAGATGGTTTGGGATGAGTTGGACCGCAGTGTGGAAAAGCAGCCAACAAGTGCTCAGCATATGTGGGAACTCCTTCAAGACGGTTGGAAAAGCATTCCAGGTGAAGCTGGTTGGGAGAATGCCAAGAGTGTGCAAAGCTGTCAACAAGGCAAAGGATGGCTACATTGAATAATTAAAACTTAGATTAATACTTTTTTTGTTACTACATGATTCCATACGTGTTATTTCGTAGGCGTGTCCAAACTTTTGACTGGTACTGTAGGTTTCAGTGTGTTTCACTTCTTCTAGGGACTGTGTGTGTGTGTGTGTGTGTGTCCAGTAGGTTCACCTCTTCACGGTCGGAAACTATGAGAAATAAACAATTTAATTTAATTTCATAGTTTAAAAACATTCTACATTCTACATTCCAGGCTCCAAATAACCATTGGCGCCTGGAACCCTAATGGACAAGGGATCTGAAAGACGGCAGAGAGCTAAGGATATTTCACATCGACCTTGCTGCACTCTCTGAAACTCCACTGGCCGGTGAAGAGCACCTGTAGGAGAGGAAAGGCAGATAGACCCTTTTCTTGAAAGGAAAGCTGGCTGGTGAACCAAAGGTCCCTGGACTAGGGATCGGCTATTAACAATGAACTCATCGGCCACTTCGACAAAACGTCTTATGACCATCCGTTTGGTGCTTTGCAAACAATCAAATGGCTCCAACCCTTTGACTCACAGGATGAAGTTAAACAGAGTTTACTCCGGTACTTCTGGTTGTGTGAATGTAACCATAGTAACCTGTTATACTCCGGTACTTCTAGTTGTGTGAATGTAACCGTAGTAACTGTTATACTCCGGTACTTCTGGTTGTGTGAATGTAACCGTAGTAATGGTTATACTCCGGTACTTCTGGTTGTGTGAATGTAACCATAGTAACCTGTTATACTCCGGTACTTCTAGTTGTGTGAATGTAACCATAGTAACCTGTTATACTCCGGTACTTCTGGTTGTGTGAATGTAACCGTAGTAACGGTTATACTCCGGTACTTCTGGTTGTGTGAATGTAACCGTAGTAACGGTTATACTCCGGTACTTCTGGTTGTGTGAATGTAACCGTAGTAACCTGTTATACTGCGGTACTTCTGGTTGTGTGAATGTAACCGTAGTAACCTGTTATACTCCGGTACTTCTGGTTGTGTGAATGTAACCGTAGTAACGGTTATACTCCGGTACTTCTGGTTGTGTGAATGTAACCATAGTAACCTGTTATACTCCGGTACTTCTAGTTGTGTGAATGTAACCGTAGTAACCTGTTATACTCCGGTACTTCTGGTTGTGTGAATGTAACCGTAGTAACTGTTATACTCCGGTACTTCTGGTTGTGTGAATGTAACCGTAGTAACGGTTATACTCCGGTACTTCTGGTTGTGTGAATGTAACCGTAGTAACCTGTTATACTCCGGTACTTCTGGTTGTGTGAATGTAACCGTAGTAACGGTTATACTCCGGTACTTCTGGTTGTGTGAATGTAACCGTAGTAACCTGTTATACTCCGGTACTTCAGGTTGTGTGAATGTAACCATAGTAACCTGTTATACTCCGGTACTTCTGGTTGTGTGAATGTAACCATAGTAACCTGTTATACTCCGGTACTTCTGGTTGTGTGAATGTAACCGTAGTAACGGGTATACTCCGGTACTTCTGGTTGTGTGAATGTAACCGTAGTAACCTGTTATACTCCGGTACTTCTGGTTGTGTGAATGTAACCGTAGTAACTGTTATACTCCGGTACTTCTGGTTGTGTGAATGTAACCGTAGTAACGGGTATACTCCGGTACTTCTGGTTGTGTGAATGTAACCGTAGTAACGGTTATACTCCGGTACTTCTGGTTGTGTGAATGTAACCGTAGTAACCTGTTATACTCCGGTACTTCTGGTTGTGTGAATGTAACCGTAGTAACCTGTTATACTCCGGTACTTCTGGTTGTGTGAATGTAACCGTAGTAACCTGTTATACTCCGGTACTTCTGGTTGTGTGAATGTAACCGTAGTAACGGTTATACTCCGGTACTTCTGGTTGTGTGAATGTAACCGTAGTAACCTGTTATACTCCGGTACTTCTGGTTGTGTGAATGTAACCATAGTAACGGTTATACTCCGGTACTTCTGGTTGTGTGAATGTAACCGTAGTAACTGTTATACTCCGGTACTTCTGGTTGTGTGAATGTAACCATAGTAACCTGTTATACTCCGGTACTTCAGGTTGTGTGAATGTAACCGTAGTAACGGTTATACTCCGGTACTTCTGGTTGTGTGAATGTAACCGTAGTAACGGTTATACTCCGGTACTTCTGGTTGTGTGAATGTAACCGTAGTAACCTGTTATACTCCGGTACTTCTGGTTGTGTGAATGTAACCGTAGTAACGGTTATACTCCGGTACTTCTGGTTGTGTGAATGTAACCGTAGTAACCTGTTATACTCCGGTACTTCAGGTTGTGTGAATGTAACCATAGTAACCTGTTATACTCCGGTACTTCTGGTTGTGTGAATGTAACCATAGTAACCTGTTATACTCCGGTACTTCTGGTTGTGTGAATGTAACCGTAGTAACGGGTATACTCCGGTACTTCTGGTTGTGTGAATGTAACCGTAGTAACCTGTTATACTCCGGTACTTCTGGTTGTGTGAATGTAACCGTAGTAACTGTTATACTCCGGTACTTCTGGTTGTGTGAATGTAACCGTAGTAACGGGTATACTCCGGTACTTCTGGTTGTGTGAATGTAACCGTAGTAACGGTTATACTCCGGTACTTCTGGTTGTGTGAATGTAACCGTAGTAACCTGTTATACTCCGGTACTTCTGGTTGTGTGAATGTAACCGTAGTAACCTGTTATACTCCGGTACTTCTGGTTGTGTGAATGTAACCGTAGTAACCTGTTATACTCCGGTACTTCTGGTTGTGTGAATGTAACCGTAGTAACGGTTATACTCCGGTACTTCTGGTTGTGTGAATGTAACCGTAGTAACCTGTTATACTCCGGTACTTCTGGTTGTGTGAATGTAACCATAGTAACGGTTATACTCCGGTACTTCTGGTTGTGTGAATGTAACCGTAGTAACTGTTATACTCCGGTACTTCTGGTTGTGTGAATGTAACCATAGTAACCTGTTATACTCCGGTACTTCAGGTTGTGTGAATGTAACCGTAGTAACGGTTATACTCCGGTACTTCTGGTTGTGTGAATGTAACCATAGTAACCTGTTATACTCCGGTACTTCTGGTTGTGTGAATGTAACCGTAGTAACGGTTATACTCCGGTACTTCTGGTTGTGTGAATGTAACCGTAGTAACCTGTTATACTCCGGTACTTCTGGTTGTGTGAATGTAACCGTAGTAACCTGTTATACTCCGGTACTTCTGGTTGTGTGAATGTAACCGTAGTAACCTGTTATACTCCGGTACTTCTGGTTGTGTGAATGTAACCGTAGTAACGGTTATACTCCGGTACTTCTGGTTGTGTGAATGTAACCGTAGTAACCTGTTATACTCCGGTACTTCTGGTTGTGTGAATGTAACCGTAGTAACGGTTATACTCCGGTACTTCTGGTTGTGTGAATGTAACCGTAGTAACCTGTTATACTCCGGTACTTCTGGTTGTGTGAATGTAACCGTAGTAACGGTTATACTCCGGTACTTCTGGTTGTGTGAATGTAACCGTAGTAACCTGTTATACTCCGGTACTTCTGGTTGTGTGAATGTAACCATAGTAACGGTTATACTCCGGTACTTCTGTATACTTAGTAGCTTATCGTTCTGAAAGTAGTGGTTCGCGAGCCAAAAGTGGTCCCCGGGTAAATTGCGTACTACTATATGTGTCAGATATATCCACCACGTCATTGCACTCGCTCGCTCTGCCGTGTGTGCGTCTTTGCTAGCTGTCACTCAAATGGCAAGGGGCTGAAGCTCATTGAAACACACTGGAACATAATCAAGCCCGCCATCCTCAACACCTGCAAGGACAACCTTGGCTATAAGACCAAAAAGAACCCCACGATTGTACGACCCAAAAGAACAAGGACCCCACCGACCGTAAGACCCAAAAGAATGACCCCACCGACAGTAAGACACAAAAGGACTGGTCTGATGAGAATGCCTCAGAAATTGAACAGCCCATTTGAAACCAAGCGGGGAACCTTTTGTGCCTGGAAAAACGATATCAACTGCAGGGCCAAAAGAGAAGCTCTCTCCACAGTGAGATGTCTCCAACTGCAGGGCCAAAAGAGAAGCTCCCTCCACAGTGAGATGTCCAACTGCAGGGCCAACAGAGAAGCTCCCTCCACAGTGAGATGTCCAACTGCAGGGCCAAAAGAGAAGCTCCCTCCACAGTGAGATGTCCAACTGCAGGGCCAACAGAGAAGCTCCCTCCACAGTGAGATGTCCAACGGCAGGGCCAAAAGAGAAGCTCCCTCCACAGTGAGATGTCCAACTGCAGGGCCAAAAGAGAAGCTCCCTCCACAGTGAGATGTCCAACGCCGGGAACTAAAAACCACATGGTGAACAGAAAAGGTCCTAGAGATCCGGGAACTAAAAACCACATGGTGAACAGAACAGGTCCTGGAGATCCGGGAACTAAAAACCACATGGTGAACAGAACAGGTCCTGGAGATCCGGGAACTAAAAACCACATGGTGAACAGAACAGGTCCTGGAGATCCAGCAGCTGGCTGACTCCAGAGGCTCCTTCGACACCACCAAGGCCGTGTACAGACCCAGTCACCGTGGCCTAACAGATCCCTTACCACCAAGGCCGTGTACAGACCCAGTCACCGTGGCCTAACACATCCCTCACCACCAAGGTCGTGTACAGACCCAGGCACCGTGGCCTAACACAGATGGGCCAAAGCTCATGAAGCATGACGAATCCCAGTGGAAAGAACACTTCGAGGAGCTCCTCAACAGTCAGCGGTCTCCCATGTCCTCAACAGTCAGCGGTCTCCCATGTCCTCAACAGTCAACGTTCTCCCATGTCCTCAACAGTCAACGGTCTCCCATGTTCTCAACAGTCAACGGTCTCCCATGTCCTCAACAGTCAACGGTCTCCCATGTCCTCAACAGAAGGTGGAGGACGACATGGGAGACCCACCTAACCTGTAGGAGGACATGGGAGAACCATCTAACCTGTAGGAGGACAAGGGATAACCACCTAACCTGCAGGAGGACATGGGAGACCCACCTAACCTGTAGGAGGACAAGGCAGCCCCACCTAACCTGTAGGAGGACATGGGAGACCCATCTAACCTGTAGGAGGACATGGGAGACCCACCTAACCTGTAGGAGGACATGGGAGACCCACCTAACCCGTAGGAGGACATGGGAGACCCACCTAACCTGTAGGAGGACATAGGAGAACCACCTAACCTGTAGGAGGACAAGGGAGACCCACCTAACCTGTAGGAGGTCAAGGGAGACCCACCTAACCTGTAGGAGGACATGGGAGACCCACCTAACCTGTAGGAGGACAAGGGAGACCCACCTAACCTGTAGGAGGACAAGGGAGAACCTCCTGGCCTGCAGAATGACATGGGAGAACCACCTAACCTGCAGGAGGACACGGGAGAAGCTCCTGGCCTGCAGGAGGACATGGGAGACCCACCTAACCTGTAGGAGGACATGGGAGAACCATCTAACCTGCAGGAGGACAAGGGAGACCCACCTAACCTGCAGGAGGACATGGGAGAACCACCTAACCTGCAGGAGGACATGGGAGGACCACCAAACCTGCAGGAGGTGCAAGATGCCATCCTTTAGAAGGGGAACAACAACGGCCAGATGAAATTCCAGTTGAAATCCTGAAGGAAGGCGGACCAGTGCTCCTACAATACATACATGCCCTGCTCCTGAAGACCTGGGATTAGGAGGAAATGCCTG
>NC_048581.1:4342502-4377502 GCF_013265735.2 Oncorhynchus mykiss | reverse complement strand
ATTACTACCTGGTATTTCCTGTATATAGTCTCATTACTACCTGGTACTACTGTATATAGTCTCATTACTACCTGGTACTCCTGTATATAGTCTCATTACTACCTGGTACTACTGTATATAACCTCATTACTACCTGGTACTCCTGTATATAACCTCATTACTACCTGGTACTCCTGTATATAGTCTCATTACTACCTGGTACTCCTGTATATAACCTCATTACTACCTGGTACTCCTGTATATAACCTCATTACTACCTGGTACTCCTGTATATAACCTCATTACTACCTGGTACTACTGTATATAACCTCATTACTACCTGGTACTACGGTATATAGCATCATTACCACCTGGTACTCCCTGTATATAACCTCATTACTACCTGGTACTACTGTATATAACCTCATTACTACCTGGTACTCCTGTATATAACCTCATTACTACCTGGTACTCCTGTATATAGTCTCATTACTACCTGGTATTCCTGTATCTAACCTCATTACTCCCTGGTACTCCTGTATATAGCATCATTACTACCTGGTACTCCTGTATATAGTCTCATTACTACCTGGTACTCCTGTATATAGTCTCATTACTACCTGGTACTCCTGTATATAGCCTCATTACTACCTGGTACTCCTGTATATAGTCTCATTACTACCTGGTACTCCCTGTAAAATGCCTCATTACTACCTGGTACTCCTGTATATAGCCTCATTACTACCTGGTACTCCTGTATATAGCCTCATTACTACATGGTACTCCTGTATATAGCCTCATTACTACCTGGTACTCTTGTATATAACCTCATTACTACCTGGTACTCCTGTATATAGTCTCATTACTACCTGGTACTCCTGTATATAGTCTCATTACTACCTGGTACTCCTGT
Organism: Oncorhynchus mykiss; assembly: GCF_013265735.2. Classification (NCBI taxonomy): domain Eukaryota; kingdom Metazoa; phylum Chordata; class Actinopteri; order Salmoniformes; family Salmonidae; genus Oncorhynchus; species Oncorhynchus mykiss. Next base: position 4,376,610 of record NC_048581.1, on the reverse strand, counting down.
ATATAGTCTCATTACTACCTGGTACTCCTGTATATAGCCTCATTACTACCTGGTACTCCTGTATATAGTCTCATTACTACCTGGTACTCCTGTATATAGTCTCATTACTACCTGGTACTCCTGTATATAGCCTCATTACTACCTGGTACTCCTGTATATAGTCTCATTACTACCTGGTACTCCCTGTAAAATGCCTCATTACTACCTGGTACTCCTGTATATAGCCTCATTACTACCTGGTACTCCTGTATATAGCCTCATTACTACCTGGTACTCCTGTATATAGCCTCATTACTACCTGGTACTCTTGTATATAACCTCATTACTACCTGGTACTACTGTATATAACCTCATTACTACCTGGTACTCCTGTATATAACCTCATTACTACCTCGTACTCCCTGTATATAGCCTCATTACTACCTGGTAGTCCTGTATATAGCCTCATTACTACCTGGTAGTCCTGTATATAACCTCATTACTACCTGGTACTCCCTGTGTAAGGCCACATTACTACCTGGTACTCCTGTATATAGTCTCATTACTACCTGGTACTACTGTATATAACCTCATTACTACCTGGTACTCCTGTATATAACCTCATTACTACCTGGTACTCCTGTATATAACCTCATTACTACCTGGTACTCCTGTATATAACCTCATTACTACCTGGTACTACTGTATATGGCCTCATTACTACCTGGTACTCCTGTGTATAACCTCATTACTACCTGGTACTCCTGTATATAACCTCATTACTACCTGGTACTCCTGTATATAACCTCATTACTACCTGGTAGTCCTGTATATAGTGTCATTACTACCTGGTACTCCTGTATATAGCCTCATTACTACCTGGTACTCCTGTATATAGCCTCATTACTACCTGGTACTACTGTATATAACCTCATTACTACCTGGTACTACTGTATATAACCTCAATACTACCTGGTACTCCTGTATATAGCCTCATTACTACCTGGTACTCCTGTATATAGCCTCATTACTACCTGGTACTACTGTATATAACCTCATTACTACCTGGTACTCCTGTATATAACCTCATTACTACCTGGTACTACTGTATATTACTTCATTACTACCTGGTACTCCTGTATATAGCCTCATTACTACCTGGTACTCCTGTATATAACATCATTACTACCTGGTACTCCTGTATATAGCCTCATTACTACCTGGTACTCCTGTATATAACCTCATTACTACCTGGTACTCCTGTATATAGTCTCATTACTACCTGGTACTCCTGTATATAGCCTCATTACTACCTGGTACTACTGTATATTACTTCATTACTACCTGGTACACCTGTATATTACTTCATTACTACCTGGTACTCCTGTATATTACCTCATTACTACCTGGTACTCCTGTATATAACCTCATTACTACCTGGTACTCCTGTATATAGTCTCATTACTACCTGGTACTCCTGTATATAGCCTCATTACTACCTGGTAGTCCTGTATATAACCTCATTACTACCTGGTACTCCTGTATATAGTCTCATTACTACCTGGTACTCCTGTATATAACCTCATTACTACCTGGTACTCCTGTATATAACCTCATTACTACCTGGTACTCCTGTATATAGTCTCATTACTACCTGGTACTCCCTGTATAAGGCCTCATTACTACCTGGTACTACTGTATATTACTTCATTACTACCTGGTACTCCTGTATATAACCTCATTACTACCTGGTACTCCTGTATATAGTCTCATTACTACCTGGTACTCCTGTATATAGCATCATTACTACCTGGTACTCCTGTATATTACTTCATTACTACCTGGTACTCCTGTATATTACCTCATTACTACCTGGTACTCCTGTATATAGCCTCATTACTACCTGGTACTACTGTATATTACTTCATTACTACCTGGTACTACTGTATATTACTTCATTACTACCTGGTACTCCTGTATATAGTCTCATTACTACCTGGTACTCCTGTATATAGCCTCATTACTACCTGGTACTCCTGTATATTACTTCATTACTACCTGGTACTCCTGTATATAGTCTCATTACTACCTGGTACTCCTGTATATAACCTCATTACTACCTGGTACTCCTGTATATAACCTCATTACTACCTGGTAGTCCTGTATATAGTCTCATTACTACCTGGTACTCCCTGTATAAGGCCTCATTACTACCTGGTACTACTGTATATTACTTCATTACTACCTGGTACTCCTGTATATAACCTCATTACTACCTGGTACTCCTGTATATAGTCTCATTACTACCTGGTACTCCTGTATATAACATCATTACTACCTGGTACTCCTGTATATTACTTCATTACTACCTGGTACTCCTGTATATTACCTCATTACTACCTGGTACTCCTGTATATAGTCTCATTACTACCTGGTACTCCTGTATATAACTTCATTACTACCTGGTAGTCCTGTATATAACCTCATTACTACCTGGTACTCCTGTATATAGCCTCATTACTACCTGGTAGTCCAGTATATAACCTCATTACTACCTGGTACTCCTGTATATAGCCTCATTACTACCTGGTACTACTGTATATAACCTCATTACTACCTGGTACTCCTGTATATAGTCTCATTACTACCTGGTAATACTGTATATAGCCGCATTACTACCTGGTACTACTGTATATAACCTCATTACTACCTGGTACTCCTGTATATAGTCTCATTACTACCTGGTACTACTGTATATAACCTCATTACTACCTGGTACTACTGTATATAACCTCATTACTACCTGGTACTCCTGTATATAGTCTCATTACTACCTGGTACTACTGTATATAACCTCATTACTACCTGGTACTCCTGTATATAACCTCATTACTACCTGGTACTCCTGTATATAGCCTCATTACTACCTGGTACTACTGTATATTACTTCATTACTACCTGGTACTCCTGTATATAACATCATTACTACCTGGTACTCCTGTATATAGCCTCATTACTACCTGGTACTCCTGTATATAACCTCATTACTACCTGGTACTCCTGTATATAGTCTCATTACTACCTGGTACTCCTGTATATAGCCTCATTACTACCTGGTACTACTGTATATTACTTCATTACTACCTGGTACTCCTGTATATTACTTCATTACTACCTGGTACTCCTGTATATTACCTCATTACTACCTGGTACTCCTGTATATAACCTAATTACTACCTGGTACTCCTGTATATAGTCTCATTACTACCTGGTACTCCTGTATATAACCTCATTACTACCTGGTACTCCTGTATATAACCTCATTACTACCTGGTACTCCTGTATATAGTCTCATTACTACCTGGTACTCCCTGTATAAGGCCTCATTACTACCTGGTACTACTGTATATTACTTCATTACTACCTGGTACTCCTGTATATAACCTCATTACTACCTGGTACTCCTGTATATAGTCTCATTACTACCTGGTACTCCTGTATATAACATCATTACTACCTGGTACTCCTGTATATTACTTCATTACTACCTGGTACTCCTGTATATTACCTCATTACTACCTGGTACTCCTGTATATAGCCTCATTACTACCTGGTACTACTGTATATTACTTCATTACTACCTGGTACTCCTGTATATTACTTCATTACTACCTGGTACTCCTGTATATAGTCTCATTACTACCTGGTACTCCTGTATATAACCTCATTACTACCTGGTACTCCTGTATATAACCTCATTACTACCTGGTAGTCCTGTATATAGTCTCATTACTACCTGGTACTCCCTGTATAAGGCCTCATTACTACCTGGTACTACTGTATATTACTTCATTACTACCTGGTACTCCTGTATATAACCTCATTACTACCTGGTACTCCTGTATATAGTCTCATTACTACCTGGTACTCCTGTATATAACCTCATTACTACCTGGTACTCCTGTATATAGTCTCATTACTACCTGGTACTCCTGTATATAGCCTCATTACTACCTGGTACTACTGTATATTACTTCATTACTACCTGGTACTCCTGTATATTACTTCATTACTACCTGGTACTCCTGTATATTACCTCATTACTACCTGGTACTCCTGTATATAACCTAATTACTACCTGGTACTCCTGTATATAGTCTCATTACTACCTGGTACTCCTGTATATAACCTCATTACTACCTGGTACTCCTGTATATAACCTCATTACTACCTGGTACTCCTGTATATAGTCTCATTACTACCTGGTACTCCCTGTATAAGGCCTCATTACTACCTGGTACTACTGTATATTACTTCATTACTACCTGGTACTCCTGTATATAACCTCATTACTACCTGGTACTCCTGTATATAGTCTCATTACTACCTGGTACTCCTGTATATAACATCATTACTACCTGGTACTCCTGTATATTACTTCATTACTACCTGGTACTCCTGTATATTACCTCATTACTACCTGGTACTCCTGTATATAGCCTCATTACTACCTGGTACTACTGTATATTACTTCATTACTACCTGGTACTCCTGTATATTACTTCATTACTACCTGGTACTCCTGTATATAGTCTCATTACTACCTGGTACTCCTGTATATAACCTCATTACTACCTGGTACTCCTGTATATAACCTCATTACTACCTGGTAGTCCTGTATATAGTCTCATTACTACCTGGTACTCCCTGTATAAGGCCTCATTACTACCTGGTACTACTGTATATTACTTCATTACTACCTGGTACTCCTGTATATAACCTCATTACTACCTGGTACTCCTGTATATAGTCTCATTACTACCTGGTACTCCTGTATATAACATCATTACTACCTGGTACTCCTGTATATTACTTCATTACTACCTGGTACTCCTGTATATTACCTCATTACTACCTGGTACTCCTGTATATAGTCTCATTACTACCTGGTACTCCTGTATATAACTTCATTACTACCTGGTAGTCCTGTATATAACCTCATTACTACCTGGTACTCCTGTATATAGCCTCATTACTACCTGGTAGTCCAGTATATAACCTCATTACTACCTGGTACTCCTGTATATAGCCTCATTACTACCTGGTACTACTGTATATAACCTCATTACTACCTGGTACTCCTGTATATAGTCTCATTACTACCTGGTAATACTGTATATAGCCTCATTACTACCTGGTACTACTGTATATAACCTCATTACTACCTGGTACTCCTGTATATAGTCTCATTACTACCTGGTACTACTGTATATAACCTCATTACTACCTGGTACTCCTGTATATAACCTCATTACTACCTGGTACTCCTGTATATAGTCTCATTACTACCTGGTACTACTGTATATAACCTCATTACTACCTGGTACTACTGTATATAACCTCATTACTACCTGGTACTCCTGTATATAGTCTCATTACTACCTGGTACTACTGTATATAACCTCATTACTACCTGGTACTCCTGTATATTACTTCATTACTACCTGGTACTCCTGTATATAGTCTCATTACTACCTGGTACTCCTGTATATAACCTCATTACTACCTGGTACTCCTGTATATAACCTCATTACTACCTGGTAGTCCTGTATATAGTCTCATTACTACCTGGTACTCCCTGTATAAGGCCTCATTACTACCTGGTACTACTGTATATTACTTCATTACTACCTGGTACTCCTGTATATAACCTCATTACTACCTGGTACTCCTGTATATAGTCTCATTACTACCTGGTACTCCTGTATATAACATCATTACTACCTGGTACTCCTGTATATTACTTCATTACTACCTGGTACTCCTGTATATTACCTCATTACTACCTGGTACTCCTGTATATAGTCTCATTACTACCTGGTACTCCTGTATATAACTTCATTACTACCTGGTAGTCCTGTATATAACCTCATTACTACCTGGTACTCCTGTATATAGCCTCATTACTACCTGGTAGTCCAGTATATAACCTCATTACTACCTGGTACTCCTGTATATAGCCTCATTACTACCTGGTACTACTGTATATAACCTCATTACTACCTGGTACTCCTGTATATAGTCTCATTACTACCTGGTAATACTGTATATAGCCTCATTACTACCTGGTACTACTGTATATAACCTCATTACTACCTGGTACTCCTGTATATAGTCTCATTACTACCTGGTACTACTGTATATAACCTCATTACTACCTGGTACTCCTGTATATAACCTCATTACTACCTGGTACTCCTGTATATAGTCTCATTACTACCTGGTACTACTGTATATAACCTCATTACTACCTGGTACTACTGTATATAACCTCATTACTACCTGGTACTCCTGTATATAGTCTCATTACTACCTGGTACTACTGTATATAACCTCATTACTACCTGGTACTCCTGTATATAACCTCATTACTACCTGGTACTCCTGTATATAGCCTCATTACTACCTGGTACTACTGTATATTACTTCATTACTACCTGGTACTCCTGTATATAACATCATTACTACCTGGTACTCCTGTATATAGCCTCATTACTACCTGGTACTCCTGTATATAACCTAATTACTACCTGGTACTCCTGTATATAGTCTCATTACTACCTGGTACTCCTGTATATAGCCTCATTACTACCTGGTACTACTGTATATTACTTCATTACTACCTGGTACTCCTGTATATTACTTCATTACTACCTGGTACTCCTGTATATTACCTCATTACTACCTGGTACTCCTGTATATAACCTAATTACTACCTGGTACTCCTGTATATAGTCTCATTACTACCTGGTACTCCTGTATATAACCTCATTACTACCTGGTACTCCTGTATATAACCTCATTACTACCTGGTACTCCTGTATATAGTCTCATTACTACCTGGTACTCCCTGTATAAGGCCTCATTACTACCTGGTACTACTGTATATTACTTCATTACTACCTGGTACTCCTGTATATAACCTCATTACTACCTGGTACTCCTGTATATAGTCTCATTACTACCTGGTACTCCTGTATATAACATCATTACTACCTGGTACTCCTGTATATTACTTCATTACTACCTGGTACTCCTGTATATTACCTCATTACTACCTGGTACTCCTGTATATAGCCTCATTACTACCTGGTACTACTGTATATTACTTCATTACTACCTGGTACTCCTGTATATTACTTCATTACTACCTGGTACTCCTGTATATAGTCTCATTACTACCTGGTACTCCTGTATATAACCTCATTACTACCTGGTACTCCTGTATATAACCTCATTACTACCTGGTAGTCCTGTATATAGTCTCATTACTACCTGGTACTCCCTGTATAAGGCCTCATTACTACCTGGTACTCCTGTATATTACTTCATTACTACCTGGTACTCCTGTATATTACCTCATTACTACCTGGTACTCCTGTATATAGTCTCATTACTACCTGGTACTCCTGTATATAACTTCATTACTACCTGGTAGTCCTGTATATAACCTCATTACTACCTGGTACTCCTGTATATAGCCTCATTACTACCTGGTAGTCCAGTATATAACCTCATTACTACCTGGTACTACTGTATATAGCCTCATTACTACCTGGTACTACTGTATATAACCTCATTACTACCTGGTACTCCTGTATATAGTCTCATTACTACCTGGTAATACTGTATATAGCCTCATTACTACCTGGTACTACTGTATATAACCTCATTACTACCTGGTACTCCTGTATATAGTCTCATTACTACCTGGTACTACTGTATATAACCTCATTACTACCTGGTACTACTGTATATAACCTCATTACTACCTGGTACTCCTGTCTCATTACTACCTGGTACTACTGTATATAACCTCATTACTACCTGGTACTCCTGTATATAACCTCATTACTACCTGGTACTCCTGTATATAGCCTCATTACTACCTGGTACTACTGTATATTACTTCATTACTACCTGGTACTCCTGTATATAACCTCATTACTACCTGGTACTCCTGTATATTGTCTCATTACTACCTGGTACTACTGTATATAGCCTCATTACTACCTGGTACTCCTGTATATAGTCTCATTACTACCTGGTACTCCTGTATATAACCTCATTACTACCTGGTACTCCTGTATATTACCTCATTACTACCTAGTACTACTGTATATTACTTCATTACTACCTGGTACTCCTGTATATAGCCTCATTACTACCTGGTACTACTGTATATTACTTCATTACTACCTGGTACTCCTGTATATTACTTCATTACTACCTGGTACTCCTGTATATAGCCTCATTACTACCTGGTTACTATTTTCTAATTTTATTTAGCAAATGTTCTTACTTTTTGGGAAAAGGCTTGTGGTTTATTACATCACAATAACGTCTACAACTGTTGTATTCGGTGAGGATTCAAATTAGATTAGATTTGATTTATAGTAGTATGTTGAAATAAACAGTGGGGTTCTGGGACAGAGTGTGTGAGTGTGAGTGTGTACCTTTGCCCTGGGCCAAGTTGCGGTTGAATCCCAGTGGACTGACAAACTCAAACAGGAAGACAGAGACGGCCGTGACCAGGAGTAACATCACAAACATCATCACCCAGACAGATGCACTGAAGGGCTCTGAGAGAGGGGAGGAAGGGAGAGAGAGGGAAGGAAGGGAGAGAGAGGGGGAGAGAGAGGGAAGGAAGGGAGAGAGAGGGGGAAGGGAGAAAGAGGGGGAAAGAGAGGGAAGGAAGGGAGAGAGAGGGGGGAAGGGAGAAAGAGGGGGAGAGAGAGGGAAGGAAGGGAGAGAGAGCCACGGAGCGAGAGGGAAGGGAGAGAGAGGGAAGGAAGGGAGAGAGAGCCACGGAGAGAGAGGGAAGGGAGAGAGAGGGAAGGAAGGGAGAGAGAGCCACGGAGAGAGAGGGAAGGGAGAGAGAGAGAGAGAGAGGGAGAGAGGGGAGGAAGGGAGAGAGAGAGAGAGGGAGAGAAGAGGGGAGGAAGGGAGAGACAGAGAGACAGAGAGAAAGGGAGAGATTCATAACCACTTTCTTTGACAGTACTTTATTTGGTGTAAAGCATTGCCACCAGCAGCACCAGCCCTTTAAAACCAACGCTTCTGACGTCACACATGTAGATACATACTTATCATTCATCTCTATAACACCATACTAAGCAGACAGAGAGAGATGGAGGAGGAGGAGGGGAGGAGAAAGACAGACAGAAAGATATCTAGAGAGACAGACTGGGAGAAAGAGAATGAGAACACAGGGAGAGAAAGAGAGTGAGAGAGAGAGAGAGAGAGAGAGAGAGAGAGAGAGAGAGAGAGAGAGGAGAGAGATAGACAGAGAGAGAGAGAGAGAGAGAATGGAGAGAGAATGGAGAGAAAATGGAGAGAGAGAGAGAGAGAAAGAGAAAGAGAGAGAGAGAGAATGTTAACACATTTCCCATGCCAATAAAGCCCCTTGAATTGAATTGAATTGAATGGAGAGAGTGAGAGACAGATAGACAGAGGAGAGAAAATAAAAACCAAACTATACGCTTGCTTTATCGACTTCCAAAAAGCATTTGATTCTAGGTGGCAGACAGGACTGTTCTACAAAGTTATTGAAAGTGGTGTCGGGGGTAAAACATATGACATAACTAAATCAATGTATACTGGCAATACGTGCAGCATTAAAATTGGCAAGAAAATAACAGAATTCTGTAACCAGGGGCGGGGCCTTCGCCAGGGTTGCACTCTGAGCCCTGCACTCTTCAATATTCATATCAATGAATTGGCTACTATTCTAGAAAAAATCCTCAGCCCCTGGTGTTAGTCTCCATAATTCAGAAGTTAAATGCCTGCTCTTCGCAGATGACCTATGCCTGCTGTCACCCACAGCACATGGCCTACAGCAGAGCCTGGACCTGCTAGAGCAGTACTGCCAGAACTGGGCCCTGGCAGTAAACACCAAAAAGACTAAAATAATGATTTTCCAGAGAAGATCCAGATCTCAGGGAATTAGACCAAAGTTCTCAAATGGTACAAAATATATAGAGTACTGTACACACTACAATTACTGAGGTTTAAATATATAGAGTACTGAAGACACTACAATTACTGAGGTTTAAATATATAGAGTACTGAACACATTACAATTACTGAGGTTTAAATATATAGAGTACTGAACACATTACAATTACTGAGGTTTAAATATATAGAGTACTGAACACACTACAATTACTGAGGTTTAAATATATAGAGTACTGAACACACTACAATTACTGAGGTTTAAAAATATAGAGTACTGAACACATTACAATTACTGAGGTTTAAATATATAGAGTACTGCACACACTACAGTTACTGAGGTTTAAATATATAGAGTACTGTACACACTACAATTACTGAGGTTTAAATATATAGAGTACTGAACACACTACAATTACTGAGGTTTAAATACATAGAGTACTGTACACACTACAATTACTGAGGTTTAAATATATAGAGTACTGTACACACTACAATTACTGAGGTTTAAATATATAGAGTCCTGCACACATTACAATTACTGAGGTTTAAAAATATAGAGTACTGAACACACTACAATTACTGAGGTTTAAATATATAGAGTACTGCACACTACAATTACTGAGGTTTAAATATATAGAGTACTGTACACAATACAATTACTGAGGTTTAAATATATAGAGTACTGAACACACTACAATTACTGAGGTTTAAATATATAGAGTACTGAACACACTACAATTACTGAGGTTTAAATATATAGAGTACTGTACACACTACAATTACTGAGGTTTAAATATATAGAGTACTGTACACACTACAATTACTGAGGTTTAAAATAACCTTAACGAGGCAGTAAATGAACTGAGAGAGAAAGCATGCAGGGCATTCTACACCATTAAAAAACTAATTCAAATTGAAATACCTATTAACATGTGGCTAAAACTAATGGAATGTGTCACTGAACCAATTTCACTTTATGGCAGCGAGGTGTGGGGTCCACTTGCAAAACAAGATTTCATCAAATGGGACAAACACCCCATTGAAACCCTGCATGCAGAGTTCTGTAAGATTATCCTACATGGCCAGAGGAAAACTACAAACAATGCATGCAGGGCAGAATTAGGCCAATATCCACTAATAATAAAACCTCAAAAAAGAGCAATTAAGTTTTAGAAACATCTAAAATACAGTGACCCCCTCTCATATCATTACCAAGCCCTGCAATGCCAAGAGCTGAGCAAAGAAAAGAGTCCCCTCATCCAGCTGGTCCTGAGTTCACTAACCTGTTCTACTAACACACTGAAGCCTCAGTCCCCTCATCCAGCTGGTCCTGAGTTCACTAACCTGTTCTACTAACACACTGAAGCCTCAGTCCCCTCATCCAGCTGGTCCTGAGTTCACTAACCTGTTCTACTAACACACTGAAGCCTCAGTCCCCTCATCCAGCTGGTCCAGGGGCTGAGTTCACTAACCTGTTCTACTAACACACTGAAGCCTCAGTCCCCTCATCCAGCTGTTCCTGAGTTCACTAACCTGTTCTACTAACACACTGAAGCCTCAGTCCCCTCATCCAGCTGGTCCTGAGTTCACAAACCTGTTCTACTAACACACTGAAGCCACAGTCCCCTCATCCAGCTGGTCCTGGGGTTGAGTTCACTAACCTGTTCTACTAACACACTGAAGCCTCAGTCCCCTCATCCAGCTGGTCCTGGGGCTGAGTTCACTAACCTGTTCTACTAACACATTGAAGCCTCAGTCCCCTCATCCAGCTGGTCCTGAGACTGTTCACAAACCTGTTCTACTAACACACTGAAGCCTCAGTCCCCTCATCCAGCTGGTCCTGGGGCTGAGTTCACTATCCTGTTCTACTAACACACTGAAACCTCAGTCCCCTCATCCAGCTGGTCCTGGGGCTGAGTTCACTAACCTGTTCTACTAACACACTGAAGCCTCAGTCCCCTCATCCAGCTGGTCCCGGGGCTGAGTTCACTAACCTGTTCTACTAACACACTGAAGCCTCAGGACCAGAACATCCAATCAATCAGAATAAACCACATTACAACACAGTCAAAGCAAAACTACATTACGTATTGGGAAACACAAGCACAAAGCAAAATGCAGTGCTATCTGGCCCTAAATCAACAGTACACCGTGGCTAAATATTTGACCATGCTTACTGATCAAAACTTTAGAAAAACCTTGACAAAGTACAGGCTCAGTGAGCACAGCCTTGCCATTGAGAAGAGTAGACACAGGAAAACCTGGCTCCCTGTAGAGGAAAGGCTGTGCAACCACTGCACCACAGCAGAACCTGGCTCCCTGTAGAGGAAAGGCTGTGCAACCGCTGCACCACAGCAGAACCTGGCTCCCTGTAGAGGAAAGGCTGTACAACTACTGCACCACAGCAGAACCTGTCTCCCTGTAGAGGAAAGGCTGTCCAACCACTGCACCACAGCAGAACCTGAGACAGAGCTGCATTTCCTGACAAAATGTAAAAATATAAAACAATTAGAGAGGGTAATTTCCCCAAATTTGAAACCCTTATTCAAGGTTTCAAAGACCTCTCTGATGAGGACAGGCTACCCGTCCTGTTGGGGGAGGGACAGGCTACCCGTCCTGTTGGGGGAGGGACAGGCTACCCGTCCTGTTGGGGGAGGGACAGGCTACCCGTCCTGTTGGGGGAGGGACAGGCTGCCCGTCCTGTTGGGGGAGGACGCAGAGAGCTGTGGGTTGGCAGTACCAGCACATGTCCTCTACTGTATGCTTATTGTTATTGTTGAATGTATGGTTATTTTGACACCTGGTAATTGTTGTTATTGGTGTTACTGTTATTATTGTTGTTACTGTTGTTTTGTTGTTACTGTTGTTATTGTTGTTATTGTTGTTATTGTTGTTATTGTTGTTATTGTTGTTACTGTTGTTATTGTTGTTGTTATTGTTGTTATTGTTGTTACTGTTGTTACTGTTGTTATTGTTGTTATTGTTGTTATTGTTGTTATTGTTGTTACTGTTGTTACTGTTGTTATTGTTGTTATTGTTGTTATTGATGTTACTGTTGTTATTGTTGTTATTGTTGTTATTGTTGTTATTGTTGTTACTGTTGTTACTGTTGTTATTGTTGTTATTGTTGTTATTGTTGTTATTGTTGTTACTGTTGTTATTGTTGTTATTGTTGTTATTGTTACTGTTGTTATTGTTGTTATTGTTCTTACTGTTGTTACTGTTGTTATTGTTGTTATTGTTGTTACTGTTGTTATTGTTGTTATTGTTGTTACTGTTGTTACTGTTGTTACTGTTGTTATTGTTGTTATTGTTGTTACTGTTGTTCCCGTTGACAATTTGATACTCATGTTTATATTGTAAATATCCAAAATAAGCTTTGGCAATATGGACTTTGTTACGTCATGCCAATAAAGTGAATTGAATTGAATTGAGAGAGAGAGAGAGAGAGAGAGAGAGAATGTAGAGAGATAGAAAGAGAGAGAGAGAGAGAGTGAGAGAGAGAGAGAGAGAGAGAGAGAGACAGAGAGAGAGACAGAGAGAGAGAGAGAGAGAATGGAGAGATAGAAAGAGAGAGAGAGAGAGAGAGACAGAGAGATAGAAAGAGAGAGAGAATGGAGAGAGATAGACAGAGAGAGAGAGAGAGACGAGAGAGAGAGACGAGAGAGAGAGAGAATGGAAAGAGAGAATGGAGAGAGAGAATGGAGAGAGATAGACAGAGAGTAAGAGAGAATGGAGAGAGAGAGAATGGAGAGAGATAGACAGAGATAGAGAGAATGAGAATGGACAGATAGAGAGAGAGAGAGAGAGAATGGAGAGAGATAGACACAGAGAGAGGTTAGTCACAGTAAGTTTGAGTTTCTAGCACAATTCCTTATTTCTCATTATTCCCTTGGATCTTCTCTGAGCGGAAAGTCTCAGACAGACAGTTAGCCAAACTAGAGAGGGACAGTTAGCCAAACTAGAGAGGGACAGTTAGCCAAACTAGAGAGGGACAGTTAGCCAAACTAGAGAGGGACAGTTAGCCAAACTAGAGAGGGACAGTTAGCCAAACTAGAGAGAGAGAGTTAGCCAAACTAGAGAGGGACAGTTAGCCAAACTAGAGAGGGACAGTTAGCCAAACTAGAGAGAGAGAGTTAGCCAAACTAGAGAGGGACAGTTAGCCAAACTAGAGAGGGACAGTTAGCCAAACTAGAGAGAGAGAGTTAGCCAAACTAGAGACAGAGAGTTAGCCAAACTAGAGAGAGCGAGTTAGCCAAACTAGAGAGAGAGAGTTAGCCAAACTAGAGAGGGACAGTTAGCCAAACTAGAGACAGAGAGTTAGCCAAACTAGAGACGGAGAGTTAGCCAAACTAGAGAGGGACAGTTAGCCAAACTAGAGAGGGAGAGTTAGCCGAACTAGAGATAGAGAGTTAGCCAAACTAGAGAGGGAGAGTTAGCCGAACTAGAGATAGAGAGTTAGCCAAACTAGAGAGGGAGAGTTAGCCAAACTAGAGAGAGAGTTAGCCAAACTTGAGAGGGAGAGTTAGCCAAACTAGAGACGGAGAGTTAGCCAAACTAGAAAGAGAGAGTTAGCCAAACTAGAGAGAGAGAGTTAGCCAAACTTGAGAGGGAGAGTTAGCCAAACTAGAGACGGAGAGTTAGCCAAACTAGAGAGAGAGAGTTAGCCAAACTAGAGACAGAGAGTTAGCCAAACTAGAGACGGAGAGTTAGCCAAACTAGAGAGAGAGAGTTAGCCAAACTAAACTTTCTAATCGACCTGGCCGGGGTATCCTGGAAGGATATTGATCTCATCCCGTCAGTAGAGGATGCCTGGTTATTCTTTAAAAGTGCTTCCCTCACCATTTTAAATAGCATGCGCCATTTAAAAAATGTAGAACTAGGAACAGATATAGCCCTTGGTTCACTCCAGACCTGACTGCCCTTGACCAGCACAAAAACATCCTGTGGAATTCTGAATTAGCATCGAATAGCCCCCGTGATATGCAGCTGTTCAGGGAAGCTAGAAACCATTATACACAGGCAGTTAAAGCAAAGGCTAGCTTTATCAAACAGAAATTTACATCCTGTAGTACAAACTGAAAAAGGTTCTGGGACACTGTAAAGTACATGGAGAATAAGAACACCTCCTCCCAGCTGCCCACTGCTCTGAGGCTAGGAAACACTGTCACCACCGATAAATCCACTATAATTGAGAATTTCAATAAGCATTTTTCTATGGCTGGCCATGCTTTCCATCTGGCTACCCCTACCCCGGTCAAAAGCACTGCACCCCCCACAGAAACTCGCACAAGCCTTCCCCATTTCTCCTTCACCCAAATCCAGACAGCTGATGTTCTGAAAGAGCTGCAAAATCTGGACCCCTACAAATCAGCCGGGCTAGACAATCTGGACCCCTCTCTTCCTAAAATGATCTGCCGAAATTGTTGCAACCCCAATTACTAGCCTGTTCAACCTCTCTTTCGTATCGTCTGAGATTCAGAAAGATTGGAAAGCTGCCACTGTCATCCCCCTCTTCAAAGGGGGAGACACTCTAGACCCAAACTGCTACATACCTATCTCTATCCTACCCTGCCTTTCTAAGGTCTTCGAAAGCCAAGTTAACAAACAGATCACCGACCACTTCGAATCTCACAGTACCTTCTCCGCTATGCAATCTGGTTTCAGAGCTGGTCATGGGTGCTCTGCCACTATCAAGGTCCTAAACAATTCATAACCGCCATCGATAAGAGACATTACTGTGCAGCTGTATTCATCGACCTGGCCAAGGCTTTCGACTCTGTCAATCCCCACATTCTTATCACCTTGGTTTCTCAAATGATTGCCTTGCCTGGTTTACCAGGTACTTCTCTGATAGAGTTCAGTGTGTCAAATCGGAGGGCCTGTTGTCCGGGCCTCTGGCAGTCTCTATGGGGGTGCCACAGGGTTCAATTTTCGGGTCGACTCTCTTCTCTGTATACATCAATGATGTCGCTCTTGCTGCTGGTGATTCTCTGATCCTCCACTACGCAGACGACACCATTCTGTATACTTCTGGCCCTTCTTTGGACACGGTGTTCCAGACAAGCTTCAATTACATACAACTCTCCTTCCGTGGCCTCCAACTACTCTTAAATGCAAGTAAAACTAAATGCATGCTCTTCAACTGATTGCTGCCTGCACCTGCCCGCCTATCCAGCATCACTACTCTGGACGGTTCTGACTTAGAATACTTGGACAACTATAAATACCTAGGTGTCTGGCTAGACTGTAAACTCTCCTCCCAGACTCACATTAAGCATCTCCAATCCAAAATTAAATCTAGAATCGGCTTCCTATTTCGCAACAAAGCATCCTTCACTCATGTTGCCAAATATACCCTCATAAAACTGACCATCCTACCGATCCTTGACTTCGGTGATGTCATTTACAAAATATCCTCCAACATTCTACTCAACAAACTGGATGCAGTCTATCACAGTGCCATCCGTTTTGTCACCAAAGCCCCATATACTACCCACCATTACGACCTGTATGCTCTCGTCGGCTGGCCCTCGCTTCATACTCACTGGCTCCAGGTCATCTACAAGTCTCTGCTAGGTAAAGCCACGCCTTATCTCAGCTCACTGGTCACCATAGCAGCACCCACTCGTAGCCCGTGCTCCAGCAGATATATCTTACTGGTCACCCTCAAAGCCAATTCCTCATTTGGCCGCTTTTCATTCCAGTTCTCTGCTGCCAATGACTGGAACAAACTGCAAAAATCACTGAAGCTAGAGACTCATTTCTCCCTCACTAGCTTTAAGAACCAGCTGCTCCAGCAGGTGTATCTCACTGGTCACCCCTAAAGCCAATTCCTCCTTTGGTCGCCTTTCCTTCCAGTTCTCTCCAGCAGCTCACAGATCCCTTCACCTGTTCATAGCCCATCTGTATACAGCCAATCTATCTACCTCATCCCCATGCTGTTATTTATTTAGCTCCTTTTGCACCCCAGTATCTCTACTTGATCATTCATCTTCTTCACATCAATTACTCCAGTGTTTAATTACTTCGCCACCATGGCCTATTTATTGCCTTACCTCTCTTAAATGACTTTATTTTCACACACTGTAAATATATTTTTTTATACTGTATTATTGACTGTATGTTTTGTTTATTCCATGTGTAACTCTGTGTCGTTGTATGTGTCGAACTGCTTTGCTTTATTCTTGGCCAGGTCGCAATTGTAAATGAGAACTTGTTCTCAACTAGCCTACCTGGTTAAATAAAGGTGGAATAAAATAAAATAAAGAAGAGGAGACATGGAGAGGAGGAGAGGATAAGAGGAGAGGAGACATGGAGAGGAGGAGAGGAGAGGAGACATATAGAGGAAGTGAGGAGGAGAGGAGACATGGAGAGGAGGAGAAGAGACATGGAGAGGAGACATGGAGAGGAAAAGAGGAGAGGAGACATGGAGAGGAGGAGAGGAGTAGAGGAGAGGAGATATGGAGAGGAGGAGAGGAGACATGGAGAGGAAGAGAGGAGAGGAGAGATGGAGAGGAGGAGAGGAGACATGGAGAGGAAGAGAGGAGACATGGAGAGGAAGAGAGGAGAGGAGAGATGGAGAGGAGGAGAGGAGACATGGAGAGGAGGAGAGGAGACATGGAGAGGAAGAGAGGAGGAGAGGAGACATGGAGAGGAGGAGAGGAGACATGGAGAGGAAGAGAGGAGAGGAGAGATGGAGAGGAGGAGAGGAGACATGGAGAGGAGGAGAGGAGACATGGAGAGGAAGAGAGGAGAGGAGAGATGGAGAGGAGGAGAGGAGACATGGAGAGGAGGAGAGGAGACATGGAGAGGAAGAGAGGAGGAGAGGAGACATGGAGAGGAAGAGAGGAGGAGAGGAGACATGGAGAGGAAGAGAGGAGAGGAGAGATGGAGAGGAGGAGAGGAGACATATAGAGGACGTGAGGAGGAGAGGAGACATGGAGAGGAGGAGAGGATAAGAGGAGAGGAGATACAGAGAGGAGGAGAGGATAAGAGGAGAGGAGACATGGAGAGGAGGAGAGGAGACATGGAGAGGAAGAGAGGAGAGGAGAGATGGAGAGGAGGAGAGGAGACATATAGAGGAAGTGAGGAGGAGAGGAGACATGGAGAGGAGGAGAGGAGTAGAGAAGAGGAGATACAGAGAGGAGGAGAGGATAAGAGGAGAGGAGACATGGAGAGGAGGAGAGGAGACATGGAGAGGAAGAGAGGAGAGGAGAGATGGAGAGGAGGAGAGGAGACATATAGAGGAAGTGAGGAGGAGAGGAGACATGGAGAGGAAGAGAGGAGGAGAGGACACATGGAGAGGAGGAGAGGAGGAGAGGAGACATATAGAGGAAGTGAGGAGGAGAGGAGACATGTAGAGGAGGAGAGGAGACATGGAGAGGAGAAATGGAGAGGAAAAGAGGAGAGGAGACATGGAGAGGAGGAGAGGAAAAGAGGAGAGGAGATACAGAGAGGAGGAGAGGATAAGAGGAGAGGAGACATGGAGAGGAGGAGAGGAGTAGAGGAGAGGAGATACAGAGAGGAGGAGAGGATAAGAGGAGAGGAGACATGGAGAGGAGGAGAGGAGAGATGGAGAGGAGGAGAGGAGACATATAGAGGAAGTGAGGAGGAGAGGAGACATGGAGAGGAAGAGAGGAGGAGAGGAGACATGGAGAGGAGGAGAGGAGGAGAGGAGACATATAGAGGAAGTGAGGAGGAGAGGAGACATGGAGAGGAGGAGAAGAGACATGGAGAGGAGACATGGAGAGGAAAAGAGGAGAGGAGACATGGAGAGGAGGAGAGGAAAAGAGGATAGGAGAATTGGAGAGGAGGAGAGGAGACATGGAGTGGAAGAGAGGAGAGGAGAGATGGAGAGGAGGAGAGGAGACATATAGAGGAAGTGAGGAGGAGAGGAGACATGGAGAGGAAGAGAGGAGGAGAGGAGACATGGAGAGGAGGAGAGGGGGAGAGGAGACATATAGAGGAAGTGAGGAGGAGAGGAGACATGGAGAGGAGGAGAGGAGACATGGAAAGGATAAAAGATAGAAATGGAGGAGACATGGAGAGGAAGCGTGGAGACATGGAGAGGAGGAGAGGAGACAGGGAGAGGAGGAGGAGAGGAAGAGTGGGGACATGGAGAGGAGGAGAGGAGAGAGAAAGGGAGGAGACAGGGAGAGGAGGAGAGGAAGAGTGGAGACATGGAGAGGAGGAGAGGAGACAGGGAGAGGAGGAGAGGAAGAGTGGGGACATGGAGAGGAAGAGAGGAGAGAGAAAGGGAGGAGAGGAGAGAGAAAGAGAGGAGAGGAGACATGGAGAGGAGGGGAGGAGAGATGGAGAGGAGGAGAGGAGAGATGGAGAGGAGGAGAGGAGAGAGAAAGGGAGGAGAGGAGAGAGAAAGAGAGTAGGAGAGGAGAGAGAAAGGGAGGAAACAGGGAGAGGAGGAGAGAAAGGGAGGAGACAGGGAGAGGAGGAGAGAAAGGGAGGAAACAGGGAGAGGAGGAGAGAAAGGGAGGAGACAGGGAGAGGAGGAGAGAAAGGGAGGAGACAGGGAGAGGAGGAGAGAAAGGGAGGAGACAGGGAGAGGAGGAGAGGAGGAGAGAAAGGGAGGAGACAGGGAGAGGAGGAGGAGAGGAGAGAGAAAGGAAGGAGAGGAGAGAGAAAGAGAGGAGGAGAAACGACCATGTGGGCAACATCGGTTGAAGTGATGTTTTGACATGTCTTTATTTAGTGACCTGTTTTTAAATAATGAATAGATTGTATATATAATAGATTGTGAAACAACGACCCAGATTCTAATCCAAAACATGACATCATCGTCAGGGGAGCCTGCTGTAGTAAAGGAGACTTGTTTGCTACTCAGACAACCAGAACAAGACTAGAGCTGACGGGACCTTCCTCTCTAACACAGTGTTAGAGCAGCCATGGGACTCTCCAGTCCTCTGGGGCCTGATTGGCATCACACTTCCCCCTCAGACATGGAGCTGATAGAGGTGGGACCTTCCTCTCTAACACAGTGTTAGAGCAGCCATGGGACTCTCCAGTCCTCTGGGGCCTGATTGGCATCACACTTCCCCCTCAGACATGGAGCTGATAGAGGCGGGACCTTCCTCTCTAACACAGTGTTAGAGCAGCCTTGGGACTCTCCAGTCCTCTGGGGCCTGATTGGCATCACACTTCCCCCTCAGACATGGAGCTGATAGAGGTGGGACCTTCCTCTCTAACACAGTGTTAGAGCAGCCATGGGACTCTCCAGTCCTCTGGGGCCTGATTGGCATCACACTTCCCCCTCAGACATGGAGCTGATAGAGGTGGGACCTTCCTCTCTAACACAGTGTTAGAGCAGCCATGGGACTCTCCAGTCCTCTGGGGCCTGATTGGCATCACACTTCCCCCTCAGACATGGAGCTGATAGAGGTGGGACCTTCCTCTCTAACACAGTGTTAGAGCAGCCATGGGACTCTCCAGTCCTCTGGGGCCTGATTGGCATCACACTTCCCCCTCAGACATGGAGCTGATAGAGGTGGGACCTTCCTCTCTAACACAGTGTTAGAGCAGCCATGGGACTCTCCAGTCCTCTGGGGCCTGATTGGCATCACACTTCCCCCTCAGACATGGAGCTGATAGAGGTGGGACCTTCCTCTCTAACACAGTGTTAGAGCAGCCATGGGACTCTCCAGTCCTCTGGGGCCTGATTGGCATCACACTTCCCCCTCAGACATGGAGCTGATAGAGGTGGGACCTTCCTCTCTAACACAGTGTTAGAGCAGCCATGGGACTCTCCAGTCCTCTGGGGCCTGATTGGCATCACACTTCCCCCTCAGACATGGAGCTGATGGAGGTGGGACCTTCCTCTCTAACACAGTGTTAGAGCAGCCATGGGACTCTCCAGTCCTCTGGGGCCTGATTGGCATCACACTTCCCCCTCAGACATGGAGCTGATAGAGGCGGGACCTTCCTCTCTAACACAGTGTTAGAGCAGCCATGGGACTCTCCAGTCCTCTGGGGCCTGATTGGCATCACACTTCCCCCTCAGACATGGAGCTGATAGAGGCGGGACCTTCCTATCTAACACAGTGTTAGAGCAGCCATGGGACTCTCCAGTCCTCTGGGGCCTGATTGGCATCACACTTCCCCCTCAGACATGGCGCTGATAGAGGTGGGACCTTCCTCTCTAACACAGTGTTAGAGCAGCCATGGGACTCTCCAGTCCTCTGGGGCCTGATTGGCATCACACTTCCCCCTCAGACATGGCGCTGATAGAGGTGGGACCTTCCTCTCTAACACAGTGTTAGAGCAGCCATGGGACTCTCCAGTCCTCTGGGGCCTGATTGGCATCACACTTCCCCCTCAGACATGGAGCTGATAGAGGTGGGACCTTCCTCTCTAACACAGTGTTAGAGCAGCCATGGGACTCTCCAGTCCTCTGGGGCCTGATTGGCATCACACTTCCCCCTCAGACATGGAGCTGATAGAGGTGGGACCTTCCTCTCTAACACAGTGTTAGAGCAGCCATGGGACTCTCCAGTCCTCTGGGGCCTGATTGGCATCACACTTCCCCCTCAGACATGGAGCTGATAGAGGTGGGACCTTCCTCTCTAACACAGTGTTAGAGCAGCCATGGGACTCTCCAGTCCTCTGGGGCCTGATTGGCATCACACTTCCCCCTCAGACATGGAGCTGATAGAGGTGGGACCTTCCTCTCTAACACAGTGTTAGAGCAGCCATGGGACTCTCCAGTCCTCTGGGGCCTGATTGGCATAACACTTCCCCCTCAAAATCAAATCAAATTCAAATCAAATCAAATTTATTTATATAGCCCTTCGTACATCAGCTGATATCTCAAAGTGCTGTACAGAAACCCAGCCTAAAACCCCAAACAGCAAGCAATGCAGGTGTAGAAGCACGGTGGCTAGGAAAAACTCCCTAGAAAGGCCAAAACCTAGGAAGAAACCTAGAGAGGAACCAGGCTATGTCGGGTGGCCAGTCCTCTTCTGGCTGTGCCGGGTGGAGATTATAACAAAACATGGTCAAGATGTTCAAATGTTCATAAATGACCAGCATGGTCGAATAATAAGGACTGGGGTTGACCATCCCTGGATTAGAGAGGACTGGGGTTGACCATCCCTGGATTAGAGAGGACTGGGGTTGACCATCCCTGGATTAGAGAGGACTGGGGTTGACCATCCCTGGATTAGAGAGGAATGGGGTTGACCATCCCTGGATTAGAGAGGACTGGGGTTGACCATCTCTGGATTAGAGAGGACTGGGGTTGACCATCCCTGGATTAGAGGGAGGGAGAGAGAGGGAAAGAGAGGACTGGAGTTGACCATCCCTGGATTAGAGGGAGAGAGAGGACTGGAGTTGACAATCCCTGGATTAGAGGGAGGGAGAGAGAGGGAGAGAGAGGACTGGAGTTGACAATCCCTGGATTAGAGGGAGAGAGAGGGAGAGGGAGGACTGGAGTTGACCATCCCTGTATTAGGGGGAGAGAGAGGACTGGAGTTGACAATCCCTGGATTAGAGGGAGAGAGAGGACTGGAGTTGACCATCCCTGTATTAGGGGGAGAGAGAGGACTGGAGTTGACAATCCCTGGATTAGATGAAGAGAGAGTGAGAGCGAAACAGACAGAGATGGTAAAACAGACAGACAGACAGACAGACAGACAGACAGACAGACAGGTAGACAGACAGACAGACAGACAGACAGGTAGACAGACAGACAGACAGACAGACAGACAGACAGACAGACAGACAGACAGACAGACAGACGTGTATTACCGAGGAAGGCGGAGGGGGAGACGGTGCCGTTGCTCCGGGCGACCATGACGCTGATGCCCGTCTCCACGAAGGGGACAGAGAAGTCTATGACCTCTGACCTTTCCTCATTGATGGTCAACGACCCCACTGCCATCGCTGCCTTCTTTTCAATCACCTGGACAACACACAGACACATTATAAACAGACACAGAAAGGTCAAAAACCTACCTACCTACCTACCTACCTAGGTAGCTCTATTAACAGAAACAGGAAGTAAGGAGAGTGAAAGAGAGAGAGAAGGACATAGGGAAAGTGAGCGAGAGAGACAGACAGGTAGACATACAGACAGACAGACATACAGACAGACAGACAGACAGACAGACAGACAGACAGACAGACAGACAGACAGACAGACAGACAGGTAGACAGACAGACAGACAGACAGACAGACAGACAGACAGACAGACAGACAGACAGGTAGACAGACAGACAGACAGACAGACAGACAGACAGACAGACAGACAGACAGACAGACAGACAGACAGACAGGGTGTAGGGCCTCACCTCTCCCACCATGCCGTTCCAGACAGACAGACAGACAGACAGACAGACAGACAGGGTGCAGGGTCTCACCTCTCCCACCATGCCGTTCCAGACAGACAGACAGACAGACAGACAGACAGGGTGTAGGGCCTCACCTCTCCCACCATGCCGTTCCAGACGTTGTTGATCTTCTTGCCGTGTTTTCCGTTGGTCACCAGGTAGAGGTCGAAGGTGAACTTAACGTTCCGGGCGATCTTCTTCAGGATGTCGATACAGAACCCTTTACAACACTGCTTTATATAGGATCCTCCGCCTTCTGTAGAGTTACTGCAACACACACACACACACACACACACACACACACACACCACACACACACACACACACACACACACACACACACACACACACACACACACACACACACACCACACACACACACACACACACACACACACACACACACACACACACACACAGGTCAGTGTGTATCAGGGCCAGGCTGTCTGTAAAGGAGTGTGTGAGTGGGCCAGGCTGTCTGTAAAGGAGTGTGTATCAGGGCCTGGCTGTCTGTAAAGGAGTGTGTATCAGGGCCAGGCTGTCTGTAAAGGAGTGTGTGAGTGGGCCAGGCTGTCTGTAAAGGAGTGTGTATCAGGGCCAGGCTGTCTGTAAAGGAGTGTGTGAGTGGGCCAGGCTGTCTGTAAAGGAGTGTGTATCAGGGCCAGGCTGTCTGTAAAGGAGTGTGTGAGTGGGCCAGGCTGTCTGTAAAGGAGTGTGTTTCAGGGCCAGGCTGTCTGTAAAGGAGTGTGTATCAGGGCCAGGCTGTCTGTAAAGGAGTGTGTGAGTGGGCCAGGCTGTCTGTAAAGGAGTGTGTTTCAGGGCCAGGCTGTCTGTAAAGGAGTGTGTGAGTGGGCCAGGCTGTCTGTAAAGGAGTGTGTATCAGGGCCAGGCTGTCTGTAAAGGAGTGTGTGAGTGGGTCAGGCTCTCTCTGGTTTATTTAGACAGCCCTGATCAACACTGACCTGTGAGTGTGAGTGTGTGTGTGTGTGTGTTGCAGTAAACAGGTCAGTGTGTATCAGGGCCTGGCTGTCTAAATAAACCAGATGAAGACATGGATAGAGGAGCAGATGCTGCAAGACTTTAAATAGAGCTCCAACTAACTAAAGTATCTTAACACACACACACACACACACACACACACACACAAACGCACGCACGCACACAAACACACACACACACATCGAGTCTTCCTAGCTACCACCAGGATTAAAATATCAGATGGTCCTCTATCCCTTCTGTCTCCCTCTCTCTCTCTGTTTCCCTCTCTCTCTTCTTCTCTCTCTCTCTCTTTCTCTCTCTTCCTCTCTCTCTCTCTCACCTTCTTTCTCTCTCCCTTTCTCTCCCTCTCAACACATAAAAGTGTACTTCCATCAAACAGCATGTAGAGAAACAGATGAGAAGAGACGGGAGGAGAGGAGAGGAAACAGGAAGGGAGGAGACGAGAGGAGATGAAATGAGACAGGAGGAGAGGAGATGAGAGGGGAGGAGAGGAGATGGGAGAGGGGAGGAGAAGAGATGGGAGGAGAGGAGACAAGAGGCGATGGGAGGGGAGGAGAGGAGAAGAGATGAGAGGAGATGAGAAGAGGAGAACGGAGAAGAAAGAAGGAGAGTTGAGCGAGGCGAGGAGATGAGATTAGATGAGAGGAGAGGAGGAGAGAGGAGAGGAGAAGAGATGAGAGAAGAGAAGAGGAGAGGAGAGAAGATGAGAGGAAGATAGAGAAGGAGAGCAATAGAGGAGAAGAGATGAGAGGAGAGTCGACCAGATAATTGATAGTGACAGAGGGTTAGAATGATAGATAGATAGATAGATAGATAGATAGATAGATAGATTGATAGATAAATAGAAAGATAGAGAGTGATAGAGGTGTGGACCTACAGGGAACAGAGTGATAGAGGTGTAGACCTACAGGGAACAGAGTGATAGAGGTGTAGACCTACAGGGAACAGAGTGATAGAGGTGTAGACCTACAGGGAACAGAGTGATAGAGGTGTAGACCTACAGGGAACAGAGTGATAGAGGTGTGGACCTACAGGGAACAGAGTGATAGAGGTGTAGACCTACAGGGAACAGAGTGATAGAGGTGTAGACCTACAGGGAACAGAGTGATAGAGGTGTAGACCTACAGGGAACAGAGTGATAGAGGTGTAGACCTACAGGGAACAGAGTGATAGAGGTGTAGACCTACAGGGAACAGAGTGATAGAGGTGTAGACCTACAGGGAACAGAGTGATAGAGGTGTAGACCTACAGGGAACAGAGTGATAGAGGTGTAGACCTACAGGGAACAGAGTGATAGAGGTGTGGACCTACAGGGAACAGAGTGATAGAGGTGTAGACCTACAGGGAACAGAGTGATAGAGGTGTAGACCTACAGGGAACAGAGTGATAGAGGTGTAGACCTACAGGGAACAGAGTGATAGAGGTGTGGACCTACAGGGAACAGAGTGATAGAGGTGTAGACCTACAGGGAACAGAGTGATAGAGGTGTGGACCTACAGGGAACAGAGTGATAGAGGTGTAGACCTACAGGGAACAGAGTGATAGAGGTGTAGACCTACAGGGAACAGAGTGATAGAGGTGTAGACCTACAGGGAACAGAGTGATAGAGGTGTAGACCTACAGGGAACAGAGTGATAGAGGTGTAGACCTACAGGGAACAGAGTGATAGAGGTGTAGACCTACAGGGAACAGAGTGATAGAGGTGTAGACCTACAGGGAACAGAGTGATAGAGGTGTGGACCTACAGGGAACAGAGTGATAGAGGTGTAGACCTACAGGGAACAGAGTGTGATAGAGGTGTAGACCTACAGGGAACAGAGTGATAGAGGTGTAGACCTACAGGGAACAGAGTGATAGAGGTGTAGACCTACAGGGAACAGAGTGATAGAGGTGTAGACCTACAGGGAACAGAGTGATAGAGGTGTAGACCTACAGGGAACAGAGTGATAGAGGTGTAGACCTACAGGGAACAGAGTGATAGAGGTGTAGACCTACAGGGAACAGAGTGATAGAGGTGTAGACCTACAGGGAACAGAGTGATAGAGGTGTAGACCTACAGGGAACAGAGTGATAGAGGTGTAGACCTACTCTTTAACATGTTTCCTACAGGGAACAGAGTTCCTCATGCAGGTCCCAGTCAGGATGTCTACGTTGTCAACGACGACGAAGGGCTTCTCCTCCAGAGTCACGATAGACAGGTGGTTCTCATCGGCCTCCTCGTCTCCCCACGAGTTATACCTGCTCAGACAGACATTATAATGCATTATAACAAGACATACCTGCTCACGCACACATTATAATGCATTATGACAAGATATACCTGCTCAGACACACATTATAATGCATTATAACAAGTTATACCTGCTCACACACACATTATAATGCATTATAACAAGATATACCTGCTCACACACACACATTATAATGCATTATAACAAGAAATACCTGCTCAGACAGACATTATAATGCATTATAACAAGATATACCTGCTCACACACACATTATAATGCATTATAACAAGATATACCTGCTCACACACACACATTATAATGCATTATAACAAGATATACCTGCTCAGACAGACATTATAATGCATTATAACAATATATACCTGCTCAGACAGACATTATAATGCATTATAACAAGATATACCTGCTCAGAAAGACATTATAATGCATTATAACAAGACATACCTGCTCAGACAGACATTATAATGCATTATAACAAGACATACCTGCTCAGACAGACATTATAATGCATTATAACAATATATACCTGCTCAGACAGACATTATAATGCATTATAACAAGATATACCTGCTCAGAAAGACATTATAATGCATTATAACAAGATATACCTGCTCAGACAGACATTATAATGCATTATAACAAGATATACCTGCTCAGACAGACATTATAATGCATTATTACAAGACATACCTGCTCAGACAGACATTATAATGCATTATAACAAGATATACCTGCTCAGACAGACATTATAATGCATTATAACAAGACATACCTGCTCAGACAGACATTATAATGCATTAAAACGGGTTACGCCTGCTTACACAGAAGACCAGGGTTAGACTAGTGTCCTGTCCAGGGGGTTAGGGTTAGACTAGTGTCCTGTCCAGGGGGTTAGGGTTAGACTAGTGTCCTGTCCAAGGGGTTAGAGATAGACTAGTTGTCCTGTCCAGGGGGTTAGGGTTAGACTAGTGTCCTGTCTAGGGGGTTAGGGTTAGACTAGTGTCCTGTCCAAGGGGTTAGAGATAGACAAGTGTCCTGTCCAGGGGGTTAGGGTTAGACTAGTGTCCTGTCCATGGGGTTAGGGTTAGACTAGTTGTCCTGTCCAGGGGGTTAGGGTTAGACTAGTGTCCTGTCCAGGGGGTTAGGGTTAGACTAGTGTCCTGTCCTGTGGGTTAGAAATAGACTAGTTGTCCTGTCCAAGGGGTTAGGGTTTAACTAGTGTCCTGTCCAGGGGGTTAGAGATAGACAGGTGTTAGGGTTAGACTAGTGTCCTTCCTGTCCAGGGGTTAGGGTTAGACTAGTGTCCTGTCCCGGGCTTAGGGATAGACTAGTGTCCTATCCAGGGGGTTAGGGTTAGACTAGTGTCCAGTCCCGGGCTTAGGGAAAGACTAGTGTCCTATCCAGGGGGTTAGGGTTAGACTAGTGTCCTGTCCCGGGCTTAGGGAAAGACTAGTGTCCTATCCAGGGGGGTTAGGGTTAGACTAGTGTCCTGTCCTGGGCTTAGGGATAGACTAGTGTCCTGTCCAGGGGGTTAGGGTTGTGTCCTATTCAGGGGTTAGGGTTAGACTAGTGTCCTATTCAGTGGGTTAGGGTTAGACTAGTGTCCTGTCCAGGGCTTAGGGTTTGACTAGTGTCCTGTCCAGGGGGTTAGGGTTAGACTAGTGTCCTGTCCAGGGGGTTAGGGTTAGACTAGTGTCCTGTCCAAGGGGTTAGGGTTAGACTAGTGTCCTGTCCAGGGGGTTAGGGTTAGACTAGTGTCCTGTCCAGGGGGTTAGGGTTAGACTAGTGTCCTGTCCATGGGGTTAGGGTTAGACTAGTTGTCCTGTCCAGGGGGTTACGGTTAGACTAGTGTCCTGTCCAGGGGGTTAGGGTTAGACTAGTGTCCTGTCCTGTGGGTTAGAAATAGACTAGTTGTCCTGTCCAAGGGGTTAGGGTTTAACTAGTGTCCTGTCCAGGGGGTTAGAGATAGACAGGTGTTAGGGTTAGACTAGTGTCCTGTCCCGGGCTTAGGGATAGACTAGTGTCCTATCCAGGGGGTTAGGGTTAGACTAGTGTCCTGTCCCGGGCTTAGGGAAAGACTAGTGTCCTATCCAGGGGGTTAGGGTTAGACTAGTGTCCTGTCCCGGGCTTAGGGAAAGACTAGTGTCCTATCCAGGGGGGTTAGGGTTAGACTAGTGTCCTGTCCTGGGCTTAGGGTTAGACTTGTGTCCT
The DNA here is from genome assembly GCF_013265735.2 of Oncorhynchus mykiss. Classification (NCBI taxonomy): domain Eukaryota; kingdom Metazoa; phylum Chordata; class Actinopteri; order Salmoniformes; family Salmonidae; genus Oncorhynchus; species Oncorhynchus mykiss. Next base: position 4,347,811 of record NC_048581.1, on the reverse strand, counting down.
ATTCAGGGGTTAGGGTTAGACTAGTGTCCTATTCAGTGGGTTAGGGTTAGACTAGTGTCCTGTCCAGGGGGTTAGGGTTAGACTAGTGTCCTGTCCAGGGTGATAGACTAGTGTCCTGTCCAGGGGGTTAGGGTTAGACTAGTGTCCTGTCCATGGGGTTAGACTAGTGTCCTTTATATTACATGTAACTATGTCATATTAACAACGTAAATTGATTTTAAAACAGTTGTACCTGGGCCATACCGGGAACATCAGAGACAAGGTCCCATTCTCCCAACGACCCATCTGGAGAGAGTGAGAGAGAGAGAGAGAGAGAGAAAGAGAGAGAGAGAGAAAGAGAGAGAGAGAGAGAGAGAGAAAGAGAGAGAGAGAGAGAGAGAGAGAGAGAGAGAAAGAGAGAGAGAGAGAAAGAGAGAGAGAGACAGAGAGAGAGAGAGAGAGAGAGAGCGAGAGAGAGAGAGACAGAGAGAGAGAGAGAGAGAGAGAGAGAAAGAGAGAGAGAGAGAGAGAGAGAGAAAGAGAGAGAGAGAGAGAGAGAGAGAGAGAGGGGGCGGGGGAGAGAATCACAAAGAGGTCATATTTAGGATTTTTCACGGAGTAGCGATCAACAGTATCTACCTAGCAGTTGGACAGATATACAGGGAATACAGATCAACAGTACTACTCCAGTTCTCTACTCCTTTAGAGAAAGAGCTAATGATGTATAATAACACAGTGGGAGACAATGGGCCTTCTACTCCTTTAGAGAAAGGGCTAATGATGTATAATAACACAATGGGCCTTCTACTCCTTTAGAGAAAGGGCTAATGATGTATAATAACACAGTGGGAGACAATGGGCCTTCTACTCCTTTAGAGAAAGGGCTAATGGTGTATAATACCACAGTGGGAGACAATGGGCCTTCTACTCCTTTAGAGAAAGGGCTAATGATGTATAATAACACAGTGGGAGACAATGGGCCTTCTACTCCTTTAGAGAAAGGGCTAATGATGTATAATAACACAGTGGGGCCTTCTACTCCTTTAGAGAACGGGCTAATGATGTATAATAACACAGTGGGAGACAATGGGCCTTCTACTCCTTTAGAGAAAGGGCTAATGATGTATAATAACACAGTGGGAGACAATGGGCCTTCTACTCCTTTAGAGAAAGGGCTAATGATGTATAATAACACAGTGGGAGACAATGGGCCTTCTACTCCTTTAGAGAAAGGGCTAATGATGTATAATAACACAGTGGGAGACAATGGGCCTTCTACTCCTTTAGAGAAAGGGCTAACGATGTATAATAACACAGTGGGAGACAATGGGCCTTCTACTCCTTTAGAGAAAGGGCTAATGATGTATAATAACACAGTGGGAGACAATGGGCCTTCTACTCCTTTAGAGAAAGGGCTAATGATGTATAATAACACAGTGGGAGACAATGGGCCTTCTACTCCTTTAGAGAAAGGGCTAATGATGTATAATAACACAGTGGGGCCTTCTACTCCTTTAGAGAAAGGGCTAATGATGTATAATAACACAGTGGGAGACAATGGGCCTTCTACTCCTTTAGAGAAAGGGCTAATGATGTATAATAACACAGTGGGAGACAATGGGCCTTCTACTCCTTTAGAGAAAGGGCTAATGATGTATAATAACACAGTGGGGCCTTCTACTCCTTTAGAGAAAGGGCTAATGATGTATAATAACACAGTGGGAGACAATGGGCCTTCTACTCCTTTAGAGAAAGGGCTAATGATGTATAATAACACAGTGGGAGACAATGGGCCTTCTACTCCTTTAGAGAAAGGGCTAATGATGTATAATAACACAGTGGGAGACAATGGGCCTTCTACTCCTTTAGAGAAAGGGCTAATGATGTTTAAATAATAATAATAAGAAGAAGAATTTTAACTATATTATTATTTTCAAAGAGATACAATCAGGAGTCTTATTTGCTAGTCTCTGGGTAGATAAATCTAGCTAACTACAAGTCAGCCATTGGCTTGGCCATCGGAAGCTAGATAGAAGGAATCTGCCAATCAACTGCATTATAACTTTTTTGACTGTTGTGACAGTGGAATAAACCAATCACATCACCTAATTACCAATCACCTAATGGGTGGGACAGCAGGTCACTGTGCAATAGGGAGGAAGTAGCTTTCCCACAGGGAGCCAGCTAGCTAGTTTTCGTTGTAGGCTAGTTTGCTACGTCTGCAGCAGGTGTTACCGAAGAAGATGTTGTTGCTAATTTTGTTAGCGTGTTCCTTTTCAAGAATAACTTTCAACAGGAAGTTAAGTTCCAAATGATCATCATCTGGTGAGTGGAACTGTGTTTGTTTTATTGCAGTGTGCCTGCTGTTGTCAGACATCTCTTTGGTGTTGCTTCCTGTTTGTCAGACGTCTCTTTGGTGTTGCTTCCTGTTTGTCAGACATCTCTTTGGTGTGCTTCCTGTTGTCAGACATCTCTTTGGTGTGCTTCCTGTTCTCAGACGTCTCTTTGGGGTGCTTCCTGTTATCAGACATCTCTTTGGTGTGCTTCCTGTTGTCAGACGTCTCTTTGGTGTGCTTCCTGTTGTCAGACATCTCTTTGGTGTGCTTCCTGTTGTCAGACATCTCTTTGGTGTGCTTCCTGTTATCAGACATCTCTTTGGTGTGCTTCCTGCTCTCAGACATCTCTTTGGTGTGCTTCCTGTTATCAGACGTCTCTTTGGTGTGCTTCCTGTTCTCAGACATCTCTTTGGTGTGCTTCCTGTTGTCAGACATCTCTTTGGTGTGCTTCCTGTTGTCAGACATCTCTTTGGTGTGCTTCCTGTTGTCAGACATCTCTTTGGTGTGCTTCCTGTTGTCAGACATCTCTTTGGTGTGCTTCCTGTTGTCAGACATCTCTTTGGGGTGCCTGCTATTGTCAGACATCTCTTTGGTGTGCTTCCTGTTGTCAGACATCTCTTTGGGGTGCTTCCTGTTGTCAGACATCTCTTTGGTGTGCTTCCTGTTGTCAGACATCTCTTTGGGGTGCTTCCTGTTGTCAGACATCTCTTTGGGGTGCTTCCTGTTGTCAGACATCTCTTTGGGGTGCTTCCTGTTGTCAGACATCTCTTTGGGGTGCTTCCTGTTGTCAGACATCTCTTTGGTGTGCTTCCTGTTGTCAGACATCTCTTTGGGGTGCTTCCTGTTGTCAGACATCTCTTTGGGGTGCTTCCTGTTGTCAGACATCTCTTTGGGGTGCTTCCTGTTCTCAGACATCTCTTTGGGGTGCCTACTGCTGTCAGACATAACGTCAGTGTGTGAAACACTGTTGCATTTAAACCTCAGGTCACTGGTTACTTATGTGTGCTAAGTGTGAAGTATTTTTCAACGTCATGTGGACTAAATGGTTTCCAACACCTGGTTTTCACACCCGTTGTTTCCTTCGTTAGCATTTCACTGGTCGATGTCATCAGTTGAATGTCTTTCCAACACCTGGTTTTCACACCCGTTGTTGCCTTCGTTAGCATTTCACTGGTCGATGTCATCAGTTGAATGTCTTTCCAACACCTGGTTTTCACACCCGTTGTTGCCTTCGTTAGCATTTCACTGGTCGATGTCATCAGTTGAATGTCTTTCCAACACCTGGTTTTCACACCCGTTGTTGCCTCCGTTAGCATTTCACTGGTCGATGTCATCAGTTGAATGTCTTTCCAACACCTGGTTTTCACACCCGTTGTTTCCTTCGTTAGCATTTCACTGGTCGATGTCATCAGTTGAATGTCTTTCCAACACCTGGTTTTCACACCCGTTGTTGCCTTCGTTAGCATTTCACTGGTCGATGTCATCAGTTGAATGTCTTTCCAACACCTGGTTTTCACACCCGTTGTTTCCTTCGTTAGCATTTCACTGGTCGATGTCATCAGTTGAATGGTTTCCAACACCTGGTTTTCACACCCGTTGTTTCCTTCGTTAGCATTTCACTGGTCGATGTCATCAGTTGAATGTCTTTCCAACACCTGGTTTTCACACCCGTTGTTGCCTTCGTTAGCATTTCACTGGTCGATGTCATCAGTTGAATGTCTTTCCAACACCTGGTTTTCACACCCGTTGTTTCCTTCGTTAGCATTTCACTGGTCGATGTCATCAGTTGAATGTCTTTCCAACACCTGGTTTTCACACCCGTTGTTGCCTTCGTTAGCATTTCACTGGTCGATGTCATCAGTTGAATGTCTTTCCAACACCTGGTTTTCACAACCGTTGTTTCCTTCGTTAGCATTTCACTGGTCGATGTCATCAGTTGAATGGTTTCCAACACCTGGTTTTCACACCCGTTGTTTCCTTCGTTAGCATTTCACTGGTAGATGTCATCAGTTGAATGTCTTTCCAACACCTGGTTTTCACACCCGTTGTTTCCTTCGTTGGCATTTCACTGGTAGATGTCATCAGTTGAATGGTTTCCAACACCTGGTTTTCACACCCGTTGTTTCCTTCATTAGCATTTCACTGGTCGATGTCATCAGTTGAATGTCTTTCCAACACCTGGTTTTCACACCCGTTGTTGCCTTCGTTAGCATTTCACTGGTCGATGTCATCAGTTGAATGTCTTTCCAACACCTGGTTTTCACACCCGTTGTTTCCTTCGTTAGCATTTCACTGGTCGATGTCATCAGTTGAATGTCTTTCCAACACCTGGTTTTCACACCCGTTGTTGCCTTCGTTAGCATTTCACTGGTCGATGTCATCAGTTGAATGTCTTTCCAACACCTGGTTTTCACACCCGTTGTTGCCTTCGTTAGCATTTCACTGGTCGATGTCATCAGTTGAATGTCTTTCCAACACCTGGTTTTCACACCCGTTGTTTCCTTCGTTAGCATTTCACTGGTCGATGTCATCAGTTGAAATGTCTTTCCAACACCTGGTTTTCACACCCGTTGTTGCCTTCGTTAGCATTTCACTGGTAGATGTCATCAGTTGAATGTCTTTCCAACACCTGGTTTTCACACCCGTTGTTTCCTTCGTTAGCATTTCACTGGTCGATGTCATCAGTTGAAATGTCTTTCCAAAAACTGGTTTTCACACCCGTTGTTGCCTTCGTTAGCATTTCACTGGTAGATGTCATCAGTTGAATGTCTTTCCAACACCTGGTTTTCACACCCGTTGTTTCCTTCGTTAGCATTTCACTGGTCGATGTCATCAGTTGAATGTCTTTCCAACACCTGGTTTTCACACCCGTTGTTGCCTTTGTTAGCATTTCACTGGTCGATGTCATCAGTTGAATGTCTTTCCAACACCTGGTTTTCACACCCGTTGTTGCCTTCGTTAGCATTTCACTGGTCGATGTCATCAGTTGAATGT
>NC_048581.1:4305002-4335002 GCF_013265735.2 Oncorhynchus mykiss | reverse complement strand
ATATAGTAAAACTGTCTACAACATAGTTCTACAGTAATATATTAAACTATCTACAACATAGTTCTACAGTAATGTGTTAAAACTGTCTACAACATAGTTCTACAGTAATATAGTAAAACTGTCTACAACATAGTTCTACAGTAATATATTAAACTATCTACAACATAGTTCTACAGTAATATATTACAACTATCTACAACATAGTTCTACAGTAATATATTACAACTATCTACAACATAGTTCCACAGTAATATAGATGCACTGTTTACAATGTAGTTCTACAGTAATATAGTAAACTATCTACAACATAGTTCTACAGTAATATAGTTAAACTGTCTACAACATAGTTCTACAGTAATATATTAAACTATCTACAACATAGTTCTACAGTAATATAGTTAAACTGTCTACAACATAGTTCTACAGTAATATATTAAACTATCTACAACATAGTTCTACAGTAATATATTACAACTATCTACAACATAGTTCCACAGTAATATAGATACACTGTTTACAATGTAGTTCTACAGTAATATAGTAAAACTGTCTACAACATGGTTCCACAGTAATATAGATACACTGTTTACAATGTAGTTCTACAGTAATATATTACAACTATCTACAACATAGTTCCACAGTAATATAGATACACTGTTTACAATGTAGTTCTACAGTAATATATTACAACTATCTACAACATAGTTCCACAGTAATATAGATACACTGTCTACAACATAGTTCTACAGTAATATATTAAAACAGTCTACCCAACGTAGTTGTACTACAGTAGCAGTCAAAAGTTTGGACACACCTACTCATTCAAGGGTTTTTCTTTATTTTTACTATTTTATACATTGTAGAATAATAGGGAAGACATCAAAACTATGAAATAATATATTTGGAATAATGTAGTATCCAAAAATTGTTAAACAATTCAAAATCTGTTTTATATTTGAGATTTGACAAAGTAGCCACCTCTTTGCCTTGATGACAGCTTTGCACACTCTTGGCATTCTCTCAACCAGCTTCATGAGGTAGTCACCTGGAATGCATTTCAATTAACAGGTGTGCCTTGTTAAAAGTAAATGGATTGAATTTCATTCCTTCTTAATGAGTTTGAGCCAATCTGTTGTGTTGTGACAAGGTAGGGGTTGTATACAGAAGATAGCCCTATTTGGTAAAAGATCAAGCCCATATTACGGCAAGAACATATCAAATAAGCAAAGAGAAAAGACAGTCCAACTTTAAGACATAAATGTCAGTCAATCCGGAAAATTCTTCAAAAGTTTCTTCAAGTGCAGTTGCAAAAAACCATCAAGCGCTATGATGAAACTGGCTCTCATGAGGACTGCCACAGGAAAGGAAGACCCAGAGTTACCTCTGCTGCAGAGGATACATTTATTAGAGTTACCAGCCTCAGAAATTGCAGCCCAAATAAATGCTTCACAGAGTTCAAGTAACAGACACATCTCAACATCAACTGTTCAGAGGAGATTGTGTGAATCAGACCTTCATGGTCAAATTGCTGCAAAGAAACCACTACTAAGGAACAGCAATAAGAGGAAGTGACTTGCTTGGGCCAAGAAACACAAGCAATGGACATTAGACCGGTGGAAATCTGTCCTTTAGTCTGATGAGTCCAAATTTGAGATTTTTGGTTCCAACCGCCGTGTCTTTTTTGAGACGCAGAGTAAGTGAAGGGATGATCTCTGCATGTGTGGTTCCCATCGTGAAGCATGGAGGAAGAGGTGTGATGGTGTGTTTAAAAAAAAAAATTGGCGACACTGTCTGTGATTTATTTAGAATTCGACGCACACTTAACCAGCATGGCTACCACAGCATTCTGCAGCGATACGCCATCCCATCTGATTTGCGCTTAGTTTGACTATAATTTGTTTTTCAACATGACAATGACTCAACACACCTACAGGTTGTGTACGGGCGATTTTACCAAGAAGGACAGTGATGGAGTGCTGCATCAGATGACCTGGCCTCCGCAACCCCCCAACATCAACCCAATAGAGATGGTTTAGGATGAGTTGAGTGAAGGAAAAGCAGCCAACAAGTGCTCAGCATATGTGGGAACTCCTTCAAGACTGTTGGGAAAAGCATTCCAGGTGAAGCTGTTTTGAAAGAATGCCAAGAGTGTGCCAAAAGCTGTCATCAAGGCAAAGAGGTGGCTACTTTGAAGAATCTATCAAATCTAAAACATATTTGGATTTGTTTAACAATTTTTGGAAACTACATTATTCCAAATATATTATTTCATAGTTTTGACATGTTCTGTGTGGAAAGGACCCATATCAGTGAATATCTTTACATGACATGCTTGACCATGTACAAGGCATATTTGGAGTTTTGTGCATTCGCACCATATCCTGACATTCTGACTCTAGATGTATCTGTCAGACATCTATAAGAGTAGTGGGGGATGACTCTGAATATCACACATGGACATTTCCTATGTCTGGATACGGACTCGTTCAGTGTGTGTGTGTGTGTGTGTGTGTGTGTGTGTGTGTGTGTGTCTGTGATACAGTAGTTATATGGACTCGTTCAGTGTGTGTGTGTGTGTGTGTGTGTGTGTGTGTGTGTGTGTGTGTGTGTGTGTGTGTGATACAGTAGTAATATGGACTCGTTCAGTATCCTGAGATACGGTGACATCCTATTTTCCCTCTTCATGTTTACTGACGGTATACATCACATGTGTGTTGTTTCAGTCCATTCAAGATATATTGATTCCAGATATGCTTCCTCTTGGCTGAGGTCCCAGATGTTGATATGCTTCCTCTTGGCTGATGTCCCAGATGTTGATATGCTTCCTCTTGGCTGAGGTCCTAGATGTTGATATGCTTCCTCTTGGCTGAGGTCCCAGATGTTGATATGCTTCCTCTTGGCTGAGGTCCCAGATGTTGATATGCTTCCTCTTGGCTGAGGTCCCAGATGTTGATATGCTTCCTCTTGGCTGAGGTCCCAGATGTTGATATGCTTCCTCTTGGCTGAGGTCCCAGATGTTGATATGCTTCCTCTTGGCTGAGGTCCCAGATGTTGATATGCTTCCTCTTGGCTGAGGTCCCAGATGTTGATATGCTTCCTCTTGGCTGAGGTCCCAGATGTTGATATGCTTCCTCTTGGCTGAGGTCCCAGATGTTGATATGCTTCCTCTTGGCTGAGGTCCCAGACGTTGATATGCTTCCTCTTGGCTGAGGTCCCAGATGTTGATATGCTTCCTCTTGGCTGAGGTCCCAGATGTTGATATGCTTCCTCTTGGCTGAGGTCCCAGACGTTGATATGCTTCCTCTTGGCTGAGGTCCCAGATGTTGATATGCTTCCTCTTGGCTGAGGTCCCAGATGTTGATATGCTTCCTCTTGGCTGAGGTCCCAGATGTTGATATGCTTCCTCTTGGCTGAGGTCCCAGATATGTTTCCTCTTGGCTGAGGTCCCAGATGTTGATATGCTTCCTCTTGGCTGAGGTCCCAGATATGCTTCCTCTTGGCTGAGGTCCCAGATGTTGATATGCTTCCTCTTGGCTGAGGTCCCAGATATGATATGCTTCCTCTTGGCTGAGGTCCCAGATGTTGATATGCTTCCTCTTGGCTGAGGTCCCAGATATGATATGCTGAAAATAGGGAGGATTTCTGATTCGTTTCTGAGTTTTCAGCTCAATCATTTGACCAATATGAAATCCCATATTTGTTCTTTTCATGCACACATTTTGGATATCGGTATGGCCGGATATTGACTCATTAGATATCCTGAGATCGGCCAATGAGGACATCTTATGTTCTCCATATGATGACCAATACAGACAGTAAGCCTACGTGGCATATTTTCTCAGCACATATTAATGCTTATGACCTTTGACTGAGGTCCATATCAGGATCTTTGATATGCTTTAAATAAGAACAATATTTTCTGAAAGCATTATTTGACTTTTTTAAGGACAAGGCTCAACAATTTGACAAGCCTTATTGAATCCATATCGTTCTTTCAGACTCCAGCTAAACGTTCTGTATTTCATCTGCATAAAGCCACACCGCGAGGGAAAAGCGCTGTAACCGGTTGCCTAGCAACAAGAATCACCTCTTTTTCTGTTGCGGAGTTTCAACTGTCATTTTTTTTTTTTTTTTGGTCGCGTGGGTAAATGGTGTGCGGTCGAACGGACAACTGGACCAACGAAGAAGTGAGAAGCTGTTCAGAAAATACCTCAAAGAAGTCAGAAGCTGTTCAGAAAATACCTCAAAGAAGTCAGAAGCTGTTCAGAAAATACCTCAAAGAAGTGGACCGCGAAATTTAGTAGCTAATTTCATATGTTTTATTTATCTTAGTAACTAGACTAAAGAACGCCCAGCCTCTCTCTGAACGTTAGCTAATTTGGCCAGCAGCCCAGCCTCTCTCTGAACATTAGCTAATTTGGCCAGCAGCCCAGTCCAGCCTCTATCTGAACGTTAGCTAATTTGGCCAGCAGACCAGTCCAGCCTCTCTCTGAACGTTAGCTAGTTTGGCCAGCCCAGCCCAGTCCAGCCTCTCTCTGAACGTTAGCTAGTTTGGCCAGCCCAGCCCAGTCCAGCCTCTCTCTGAACGTTAGCTAGTTTGGCCAGCCCAGCCCAGTCCAGCCTCTCTCTGAACGTTAGCTAGTTTGGCCAGCCCAGCCCAGTCCAGCCTCTCTCTGAACGTTAGCTAGTTTGGCCAGCCCAGTCCAGTCCAGCCTCTCTCTGAACGTTAGCTAATTTGGCCAGCAGCCCAGTCCAGCCTCTCTCTGAACGTTAGCTAGTTTGGCCAGCCCAGTCCAGTCCAGCCTCTCTCTGAACGTTAGCTAGTTTGGCCAGCCCAGTCCAGTCCAGCCTCTCTCTGAACGTTAGCTAATTTGGCCAGCCCAGCCCAGTCCAGTCTCTCTCTGAACGTTAGCTAGTTTGGCCAGCCCAGTCCAGTCCAGCCTCTCTCTGAACGTTAGCTAATTTGGCCAGCAGCCCAGTCCAGCCTCTCTCTGAACGTTAGCTCATTTGGCCAGCAGCCCAGGCTCTCTCTGAACATTAGCTAATTTGGCCAGCAGCCCAGTCCAGACTCTCTCTGAATGTTAGCTAATTTGGCCAGCAGTCCAGTCCAGCCTCTCTCTGAACGTTAACTAATTTGGCCAGCAGTCCGGTCTCTCTCTGAACGTTAGCTAATTTGGCGAGCAGTCCAACCTCTCTCTGAACGTTAGCTAATTTGGCCAGCAGTCCGGTCTCTCTCTGAACGTTAGCTAATTTGGCTAGCAGCCCAGTCCAGTCTCTCTCTGAACGTTAGCTAATTTGGCCAGCAGCCCAGTCCAGCCTCTCTCTGAACGTTAGCTAATTTGGCCAGCAGTCCGGTCTCTCTCTGAACGTTAGCTAATTTGGCCAGCAGTCCAGCCTCTCTCTGAACGTTAGCTAATTTGGCCAGCAGTCCAGCCTCTCTCTGAACGTTAGCTAATTTGGCCAGCAGTCCGTCTCTCTCTGAACGTTAGCTAATTTGGCCAGCAGCCCAGTCCAGCCTCTCTCTGAACATTAGCTAATTTTTCCAGCAGCCCAGTCCAGCCTCTCTCTGAACGTTAGCTAATTTGGCCAGCAGTCCAGCCTCTCTCTGAACGTTAGCTAATTTGGCCAGCAGTCCAGCCTCTCTCTGAACGTTAGCTAATTTGGCCAGCCCAGTCCAGCCTCTCTCTGAACGTTAGCTAATTTGGCCAGCAGCCCAGTCCAGCCTCTCTCTGAACGTTAGCTAATTTGGCCAGCAGCCCAGTCCAGCCTCTCATTTTTGAATTAAACCTTTATTTAACTAGGCAAGTCAGTTCAGAATAAATTCGTATTTACAATGACGGCCTACCACCGGTCAAACCCGGACGACGCTGGGACTCCCAATCACGGCCGGTTGTGATACAGCTTATGGGACTCCCAATCACGGCCGGTTGTGATACAGCCTATGGGACTCCCAATCACGGCCAGTTGTGATACAGCCTATGGGACTCCCAATCACGGCCGGTTGTGATACAACCTATGGGACTCCCAATCACGGCCGGTTGTGATACAGCCTATGGGACTCCCAATCACGGCCGGTTGTGATACAGCCTATGGGACTCCCAATCACGGCCGGTTGTGATACAGCCTATGGGACTCCCAATCACGGCCGGTTGTGATACAGCCTAGATTCGAACCATGTTGTCTGTAGAGACGCCTCTAGCTCTGAGCTGCAGTGCCTTATACTGCTGGAGCATGTCTACTCCTTATATCTAATAACATGTCAGATATCCGGAAATATATAAAGATATTCCCCTGATTACTGACCCTTTTCGCCCAGGGATAGTTATAAGAATCAGCAGCAGAGAGACTAAGAGACATGCTTGTGGCTCTCATTATATCAGACAACGAGAGGAAGCTTAAAAGCTGCAACTCTCAAATGTGAAAAGAAATGTGTGTGTGTGTGTGTGTTTGAGGCCTCCTTTCTTCTACAGAGTGTCTGCATTAACTACCACAGGGACTGACTGCCACAGATACTAACACAGAGAGAGAGATTGTTTATTTCACTTTATATATTCACTTTATATATTATCTACCTCACTTGCTTTGGCAATGTTAACACATGTTTCCCATGCCAATAAAGCCCTTGAATTGAATTGAATTGAAAAATTGAGAGAGAGAGAGAGAGACAGACAGACAGACAGACAGATAGAGAGAGAGAGGGGGACAGAGAGAGAGAGGACATCAACCACTACACACAGACAGACAGACAGACAGACAGACAGACAGACAGACAGACAAATAGAGAAAGTACTGCAGTAGTGAGTCATTTAGCAGACTCTCTGATCCAGAGACACTACAGTAGTGAGTCATTTAGCAGACTCTCTGATCCAGAGACACTACAGTAGTGAGTCATTTAGCAGACTCTCTGATCCAGAGACACTACAGTAGTGAGTCATTTAGCAGACTCTCTGATCCAGAGACACTACAGTAGTGAGTCATTTAGCAGACTCTCTGATCCAGAGAGACCTACAGTAGCAACTAGGGTTAAGTGCCTTGCTCAAGGGTACATTGACTATACCATAAAGGGCACATTGACTATACCTTAAAGTCTGAGGAACTGTCTGTAGATATCAGAGATAGAATTGTGATAAGGCATATATATAGCTGGTCTCCATCAGAGTCTACCCAGACTCTGCCTAGAGCTGGTGTCCATCAGAGTCTACCCAGACTCTGCCTAGAGATGGCGTCCATCAGAATCTACCCAGACTCTACCTAGAGCTGGTCTCCATCAGTATCTACCCAGACTCTGCCTAGAGCTGGTCTCCATCAGTATCTACCCAGACTCTGCCTAGAGCTGGTCTCCCTCAGAGTCTACCCAGACTCTGCCTAGAGCTGGTGTCCATCAGAGTTTACCCAGACTCTGCCTAGAGCTGGTGTCCATCAGAGTCTACCCAGACTCTGCCTAGAGCTGGTGTCCATCAGAGTTTACCCAGACTCTGCCTAGAGCTGGTCTCTATCAGAGTCTACCCAGACTCTGCCTAGAGCTGGTGTCCATCAGAGTTTACCCAGACTCTGCCTAGAGCTGGTCTCCATCAGAGTCTACCCAGACTCTGCCTAGAGCTGGTGTCCATCAGAGTCTACCCAGACTCTGCCTAGAGCTGGTGTCCATCAGAGTCTACCCAGACTCTGCCTAGAGATGGTGTCCATCAGAATCTACCCAGACTCTACCTAGAGCTGGTCTCCATCAGTATCTACTCAGACTGCCTATAGCTGGTCTCCATCAGAGTCTACCCAGACTCTGCCTAGAGCTGGTGTCCATCAGAGTCTACCCAGACTCTGCCTAGAGCTGGTGTCCATCAGAGTCTACACAGACTCTGCCTAGAGCTGGTGTCCATCAGAGTCTACCCAGACTCTGCCTAGAGCTGGTCTCCATCAGAGTCTACCCAGACTCTGCCTAGAGCTGGTCTCCATCAGAGTCTACCCAGACTCTGCCTAGAGCTGGTCTTCTGACCAAACTGAGCAACCGGGCCAGAAGGACCTTGGTCAGATAGGTGACCAAGAACCCAATGACCGCTCTGACAGAACCTCAGAGTTCCTTGGCTGAGATGGGAGAACCTGTCAGAAGAACAACAGTCTCTACAGCACTTCCCCAATCTGGGCTTTATGGGAGAGTGGCCATACAGAATCCACTCCTGAAGACGGAAGCCACTCCTGAAGACGGAAGCCACTCCTGAGAAAAAGTTAGCAAAAAGGTCACATGACACCTGGAGTTAGCAAAAAGGTTACATGACACCTGGAGTTAGCAAAAAGGTCACATGACACCTGGAGTTAGCAAAAAGGTAACGTGACACCTGGAGTTAACAAACAGGTCACATGACACCTGGAGTTAGCAAAAAAGTCACATGACATCATAAGGCAAAAGATTCTGTAGTCTGATGAGACAAACATGTACCTATTTGGCCTGAACGCAAAGACCTACGTCTGGAGAAAACCAGGCACAGCACATCACCCGTCTAACACCATCCTACAATGAAGCATGGTGGTGGTGGCAGCATCATGCTATGGAGGAAACCTGGCACCATCCCTACGGTGAAGCATGGTGGTGGTGGCAGCATCATGCTATGGGGATGTTTTCCAGCGGCAGGGACTGGGAGACTGGTAAGGATCGAGGGGACAATGAATGGAGCCAAATACAGGAAAATCCTTAATGAAAACCTGCTTCAGAGTGCAAACAACCTTGGATGAGGGATGAAGATTCACCTTCCAACAGGACAATAAATCCAAGCATGGATCCAGACATACTCAAGACAACTCAAAGCTGATACAGACATACTCAAGACAACTCAAAGCTGATCCAGACATACCCAAGACAACTCAAAGCTGATCCAGACATACCCAAGACAATTCAAAGCTGATCCAGACATACCCAAGACGACTCAAAGCTAATACAGACATACTCAAGACGACTCAAAGCTGATCCAGACATACTCAAGACGACTCAAAGCTGAGCCAGACATACCCAAGACGACTCAAAGCTGAGCCAGACATACCCAAGACGACTCAAAGCTGAGCCAGACATACCCAAGACGACTCAAAGCTGATCCAGACATAACCAAGACGACTCAAAGCTGATCCAGACATACCCAAGACGACTCAAAGCTGATCCAGACATACCCAAGACGACTCAAAGCTGATCCAGACATACCCAAGACGACTCAAAGCTGATACAGACATACCCAAGACGACTCAAAGCTGATACATTGTGGGGCATTATGTGATGAATAAAATGTTATTTGATTTTGATAGGACACACACACCACTCCCTCTTTTACCCTCTCAGGGCGCTGGGCAGAGTCTTTCCCTTCTCTGATTGGCTGTAGCAGTTCCCTTGGGGTTCTGGCACCTCCCCTTTCTCCCTCAGCATGGCGACGGCTGCCGTGGCGATGATGCCCACTCCGTCTCTAAGGCGGCTCTCCAAGGGATACTCCATCTCGTTGTAGGACACAGAGATCATCCCCAGGGGATAGATGTCTGGGGTGAAGTCGGGGTTCCCTGTGGTCAGACTTGGTACGATCCAGATGTAGCCCGACCCAGTCAGACCCAGAGACCTGGCCTCTTCCAATATATACCTGCAGGGGGATCAGATTGTTTAGAATAATATACTGGAGAAGGAAGATGAAGTGAGACATCCCACACCCTCATTTGTAAGGTTTCCATGGAAATCAATGAACTAAGTAGACCAGAACCAGATGCTATATCACTGGTGTCTAGAGGCAGCTACTCCATTTTAAGTAGACAATGGTAAACGGCCTGACTGAGCTATCTTCATGAATCCATTATGTTTATGAACTAATATATTGACGGTCCAGGATCAGCACAGTTAAATGGGGAAACAGGATCAACACAGTTAAATGGGGAACCAGGATCAACACAGTTAAATGGGGAACCAGGTTCAACACAGTTAAATGGAGAACCAGGATCAACACAGTTAAATGGAGAACCAGGATCAACACAGTTAAATGGAGAACCAGGATCAACACAGTTAAATGGGTAACCAGGATCAACAAAGTTAAATGGGGAACCAGGATCAACACAGTTAAATGGTGAACCAGGATCAACACAGTTAAATGGTGAACCGGGATCAACACAGTTAAATGGGGAACCAGGTTCAACACAGTTAAATGGAGAACCAGGATCAACACAGTTAAATGGAGAACCAGGATCAACACAGTTAAATGGGGAACCAGGTTCAACACAGTTAAATGGAGAACCAGGATCAACACAGTTAAATGGTGAACCAGGATCAACACAGTTAAATGGAGAACCAGGATCAACACAGTTAAATGGAGAACCAGGATCAACACAGTTAAATGGAGAACCAGGATCAACACAGTTAAATGGTGAAACAGGATCAACACAGTTAAAAGGAGAACCAGGATCAACACAGTTAAATGGAGAACCAGGATCAACACAGTTAAATGGTGAACCAGGATCAACACAGTTAAATGGGGAACCAGGATCAACACAGTTAAATGGAGAACCAGGATCAACACAGTTAAATGGTGAACCAGGATCAACACAGTTAAATGGAGAACCAGGATCAACACAGTTAAATGGAGAACCAGGATCAACACAGTTAAATGGAGAACCAGGATCAACACAGTTAAATGGAGAACCAGGATCAACACAGTTAAATGGTGAACCAGGATCAGTAGCAGTATAACAGCCTCTAGTACCTAGCCTCTTCCTAGCAGCAGTATAACAGTATAACAGCCTCTAGTACCTAGCCTCTTCCTAGCAGCAGTATAACAGTATAACAGCCTCTAGTACCTAGCCTCTTCCTAGTAGCAGTATAACAGCCTCTAGTACCTAGCCTCTTCCTAGCAGCAGTATAACAGTATAACAGCCTCTAGTACCTAGCCTCTTCCTTGGAGCAGTATAACAGCCTCTAGTACCTAGCCTCTTCCTAGTAGTAGTATAACAGCCTCTAGTACCTAGCCTCTTCCTAGCAGCAGTATAACAGTATAACAGCCTCTAGTACCTAGCCTCTTCCTTGGAGCAGTATAACAGCCTCTAGTACCTAGCCTCTTCCTGGTAGCAGTATAACACCCTCTAGTACCTAGCCTCTTCCTAGCAGCAGTATAACAGCCTCTAGTACCTAGCCTCTTCCTAGCAGCAGTATAACAGTATAACAGTCTCTAGTACCTAGCCTCTTCCTTAGTGCAGTACAGCAGTATAACAGCCTCTAGTACCTAGCCTCCTCCTAGCAGCAGTATAACAGCCTCTAGTACCTAGCCTCTTCCTAGTAGCAGTATAACAGCCTCTAGTACCTAGCCTCTTCCTAGTAGCAGTATAACAGCCTCTAGTACCTAGCCTCTTCCTAGCAGCAGTATAACAGTATAACAGCCTCTAGTACCTAGCCTCTTCCTAGCAGCAGTATTACAGCCTCTAGTACCTAGTCTCTTCCTAGTAGCAGTATAACAGTATAACAGCGTCTAGTACCTAGCCTCTTCCTAGTAGCAGTATAACAGCCTCTAGTACCTAGCCTCTTCCTAGCAGCAGTATAACAGTATAACAGCCTCTAGTACCTAGCCTCTTCCTAGTAGCAGTATAACAGCCTCTAGTACCTAGCCTCTTCCTAGAAGCAGTATAACAGTATAACAGCCTCTAGTACCTAGCCTCTTCCTAGTAGCAGTATAACAGCCTCTAGTACCTAGCCTCTTCCTAGCAGCAGTATAACAGCCTGTAGTACCTAGCCTCTTCCTAGCAGCAGTATAACAGTATAACAGCCTCTAGTACCTAGCCTCTTCCTAGTAGCAGTATAACAGCCTCTAGTACCTAGCCTCTTCCTAGCAGCAGTATAACAGTATAACAGCCTCTAGTACCTAGCCTCTTCCTAGTAGCAGTATAACAGTATAACAGCGTCTAGTACCTAGCCTCTTCCTAGTAGCAGTATAACAGCCTCTAGTACCTAGCCTCTTCCTAGCAGCAGTATAACAGTATAACAGCCTCTAGTACCTAGCCTCTTCCTAGTAGCAGTATAACAGTATAACAGCGTCTAGTACCTAGCCTCTCCCTAGCAGCAGTATTACAGCCTCTAGTACCTAGCCTCTTCCTAGTAGCAGTATAACAGTATAACAGCGTCTAGTACCTAGCCTCTTCCTAGTAGCAGTATAACAGCCTCTAGTACCTAGCCTCTTCCTAGTAGCAGTATAACAGTATAACAGCCTCTAGTACCTAGCCTCTTCCTAGTAGCAGTATAACAGTATAACAGTGTCTAGTACCTAGCCTCTTCCTAGTAGCAGTATAACAGCCTCTAGTACCTAGCCTCTTCCTAGTAGCAGTATAACAGCCTCTAGTACCTAGCCTCTTCCTAGTAGCAGTATAACAGCCTCTAGTACCTAGCCTCTTCCTAGTAGCAGTATAACAGTATAACAGTCTCTAGTACCTAGCCTCTTCCTAGCAGCAGTATAACAGTATAACAGCCTCTAGTACCTAGCCTCTTCCTAGTAGCAGTATAACAGCCTCTAGTACCTAGCCTCTTCCTAGCAGCAGTATAACAGCCTCTAGTACCTAGCCTCTTCCTAGTAGCAGTATAACAGCGTCTAGTACCTAGCCTCTTCCTAGTAGCAGTATAACAGCCTCTAGTACCTAGCCTCTTCCTAGTAGCAGTATAACAGCCTCTAGTACCTAGCCTCTTCCTAGTAGCAGTATAACAGTATAACAGCCTCTAGTACCTAGCCTCTTCCTAGTAGCAGTATAACAGTATAACAGCCTCTAGTACCTAGCCTCTTCCTAGTAGCAGTATAACAGCCTCTAGTACCTAGCCTCTTCCTAGTAGCAGTATAACAGTATAACAGCGTCTAGTACCTAGCCTCTTCCTAGTAGCAGTATAACAGCCTCTAGTACCTAGCCTCTTCCTAGTAGCAGTATAACAGTATAACAGTCTCTAGTACCTAGCCTCTTCCTAGTAGCAGTATAACAGCCTCTAGTACCTAGCCTCTTCCTAGTAGCAGTATAACAGCCTCTAGTACCTAGCCTCTTCCTAGTAGCAGTATAACAGTATAACAGCGTCTAGTACCTAGCCTCTTCCTAGTAGCAGTATAACAGCCTCTAGTACCTAGCCTCTTCCTAGCAGCAGTATAACAGTATAACAGCCTCTAGTACCTAGCCTCTTCCTAGTAGCAGTATAACAGCCTCTAGTACCTAGCCTCTTCCTAGTAGCAGTATAACAGTATAACAGCCTCTAGTACCTAGCCTCTTCCTAGTAGCAGTATAACAGCCTCTAGTACCTAGCCTCTTCCTAGTAGCAGTATAACAGCCTCTAGTACCTAGCCTCTTCCTAGCAGCAGTATAACAGTATAACAGCCTCTAGTACCTAGCCTCTTCCTAGTAGCAGTATAATAGCCTCTAGTACCTAGCCTCTTCCTAGTAGCAGTATAACAGTATAACAGCCTCTAGTACCTAGCCTCTTCCTAGTAGCAGTATAACAGTATAACAGCCTCTAGTACCTAGCCTCTTCCTAGCAGCAGTATAACAGCCTCTAGTACCTAGCCTCCTCCTAGCAGCAGTATAACAGTATAACAGCCTGTAGTACCTAGCCTCTTCCTAGCAGCAGTATAACAGTATAACAGCCTCTAGTACCTAGCCTCTTCCTAGTAGCAGTATAACAGTCTCTAGTACCTAGCCTCTTCCTAGCAGCAGTACAGCAGTATAACAGCCTCTAGTACCTAGCCTCTTCCTAGCAGCAGTATAACAGCCTCTAGTACCTAGCCTCCTCCTAGCAGCAGTATAACAGTATAACAGCCTGTAGTACCTAGCCTCTTCCTAGTAGCAGTATAACAGTATAACATCCTCTAGTACCTAGCCTCTTCCTAGTAGCAGTATAACAGACTCTAGTACCGAGCCTCTTCCTAGCAGCAGTATAACAGTATAACAGCCTCTAGTACCTAGCCTCTTCCTAGCAGCAGTATAACAGTATAACAGCCTCTAGTACCTAGCCTCTTCCTAGTAGCAGTATAACAGCCTCTAGTACCTAGCCTCCTCCTAGCAGCAGTATAACAGCCTCTAGTACCTAGTCTCTTCCTTGTAGCAGTATAACAGCCTCTAGTACCTAGCCTCCTCCTAGCAGCAGTATAACAGCCTCTAGTACCTAGCCTCTTCCTAGTAGCAGTATAACAGCCTCTAGTACCTAGCCTCTTCCTAGTAGCAGTATAACAGCCTCTAGTACCTAGCCTCTTCCTAGCAGCAGTATAACAGTATAACAGTCTCTAGTACCTAGTCTCTTCCTAGTAGCAGTATAACAGACTCTAGTACCTAGCCTCTTCCTAGTAGCAGTATAACAGCCTCTAGTACCTAGTCTCCTCCTAGCAGCAGTATAACAGCCTCTAGTACCTAGCCTCTTCCTAGTAGCAGTATAACAGCCTCTAGTACCTAGCCTCCTCCTAGTAGCAGTATAACAGTATAACAGCGTCTAGTACCTAGCCTCTTCCTAGTAGCAGTATAACAGCCTCTAGTACCTAGCCTCTTCCTAGTAGCAGTATAACAGCCTCTAGTACCTAGCCTCTTCCTAGTAGCAGTATAGCAGTATAACAGCCTCTAGTACCTAGCCTCTTCCTAGCAGCAGTATAACAGCCTCTAGTACCTAGACTCTTCCTAGTAGCAGTATAACAGTATAACAGCCTCTAGTACCTAGCCTCTTCCTAGCAGCAGTATAACGGTATAACAGCCTCTAGTACCTAGTCTCTTCCTAGTAGCAGTATAACAGCCTCTAGTACCTAGCCTCTTCCTAGCAGCAGTATAACAGTATAACAGCCTCTAGTACCTAGTCTCTTCCTAGTAGCAGTATAACAGCCTCTAGTACCTAGCCTCTTCCTAGTAGCAGTATAACAGCCTCTAGTACCTAGCCTCTTCCTAGTAGCAGTATAACAGCCTCTAGTACCTAGCCTCTTCCTAATAGCAGTATAGCAGTATAACAGCCTCTAGTACCTAGCCTCTTCCTAGCAGCAGTATAACAGCCTCTAGTACCTAGCCTCTTCCTAGTAGCAGTATAACAGTATAACAGCCTCTAGTACCTAGCCTCTTCCTAGCAGCAGTATAACAGTATAACAGCCTCTAGTACCTAGTCTCTTCCTAGTAGCAGTATAACAGCCTCTAGTACCTAGCCTCTTCCTAGTAGCAGTATAACAGCCTCTAGTACCTAGTCTCTTCCTAGTAGCAGTATAACAGCGTCTAGTACCTAGCCTCTTCCTAGTAGCAGTATAACAGCGTCTAGTACCTAGTCTCTTCCTAGTAGCAGTATAACAGTATAACAGCCTCTAGTACCTAACCTCTTCCTAGCAGCAGTATAACAGCCTTTAGTACCTAGCCTCCTCCTAGCAGCAGTATAACAGCCTCTAGTACCTAGCCTCCTCCTTGGAGCAGTACAGCAGTATTACAGGACTCTGGATCCTCTTCAGCTGGATATGAGCTTTAGAGTTGGCGTCTCCGTCCACAGCGTCCAGCGTGACGACACTCTGAAGGTCCCAACGCACAAAGCTGTGGTCCACCGTCACACGCAGGACATTTATAAACTCCTACAGACAGACACAACGGTTACTGGGGGGTGGGGGGGGTGGGGGTGTTACTGGGGGGTGGGGGTGGGGGGGTGGGGGTGTTTGTGTGTGTGTGTGTAATGTGTGTGTGTGTGTGTTTGTGTGTCTGTCTGTCTGTCTGTCTGTCTGTCTGTCTGTCTGTGTGTGTGTGTGTGTGTACCTGGTACCCGGGGAACTTAGAGGTGACTATGGAGAAGATGTGCCAGTCATATTCCTCCATTATGTTCATCATCAGTAACGCCTCCTGCATCAGAGACGCTCCAAACTGGAAGAACGTAGACTTCACATCCTGGGGAGGGAGAGGGGGGAGATGGGGGGAGGGAGGGAGAGAGAGGGAGAGGGGGAGATGGGGGGAGGGAGGGTGGGGGGGGGGGGGGAGGAGAGGCAGGGAGGGGGAGAGAGGGAGGGAGAGGGGGAGAAGGAATTGTTACCAGGCATGTCACAGAAGTAGAAAGCTAATATCAGTAGAAAGAGAAGAGACAGGAGGAGGAGTATGGAGGTAGAGAGAGGGCCTGGTGATTACATATGGAGAGAGGAGGTAGAGAGAGGAGGTAGAGAGAGGGCCTGGTGATTACATATGGAGAGAGGAGGTAGAGAGAGGAGGTAGAGAGAGGAGGAGGTAGAGAGAGGGCCTGGTGATTACATATGGAGAGAGGAGGTAGAGAGAGGAGGTAGAGAGAGGGCCTGGTGATTACATATGGAGAGAGGAGGTAGAGAGAGGAGGTAGAGAGAGGAGGAGGTAGAGAGAGGGCCTGGTGATTACATATGGAGAGAGGAGGTAGAGAGAGGAGGTAGAGAGAGGGCCTGGTGATTACATATGGAGAGAGGAGGTAGAGAGAGGAGGTAGAGAGAGGGCCTGGTGATTACATATGGAGAGAGGAGGTCCTCTCTCTCCACTCTCCCTGCCACTCTCTCTCTCCACTCTCTCCCTCTCCACCTCTCTCTATCGCCCTACCTCCTCTCTCTCCACACTCCATGCCACTCTCTCTCTCCACTCTCTCCCTCTCCACCTCTCTCAATCTCCCTCTCCCTCACCCCTCTCTCTCCACTATCCCTTCCACTCTCTCTCTCCACTCTCTCTCCACCTCTTTCTCTCCATCTCCCTCTCTGTATCCCCCTCTCTAAACTCTCACTCTATCTTATCCACTATCTCTTTTGTCAGGCTGTGTGTTGTAACATCAGTAGTGTCAATGTCTCTACTGTAGATGGAACTGTGTGTAGGAGTAGTAACATCAGCACAGTAGTATCAAGGTCTCAACTCACCATCTCTGTCTCTCTCTCTCCATCTCTCTCGCTGTCTGTCTCTTTCCATCTCTCTCTCTGTCTGTCTCTCTCCATCTCTCTCTCTCTGTCTGCCTCTCTACATCTCTCTGTCTGTCTATCTCCATCTCTCTCTCTCTGTCTGTCTCTTTCCATCTCTCTCTTTGTCTGTCTCTCTCATTCTCTCTCTCTCTGTCTGTCTCTCACCATCTCTGTCTCTCTCTTTCCATCTCTCTCTCTGTCTGTCTCTTTCCATCTCTCTCTCTGTCTGTCTCTCTCCATCTCTCTCTCTCTGTCTGTCTCTCTCCATCTCTCTCTCTCTGTCTGTCTCTCTCCGGCGCCGACAGAGATGGCCGCCTCGCTTCGCGTTCCTAGGAAACTATGCAGTTTTTTGTTTTTTTACGTGTTATTTCTTACATTGGTACCCCAAGCAGACACATCGATGGCTCTGAACGAACTTTATTTGACTCTTTGCAAACGGGAATCCATATATCCGGAGGCTGCATTCATTGTAGCTGGGGATTTTAACAAGGCTAATCTGAAAACAAGACTCCCTAAATTGTATCAGCATATTGATTGCGCAACCAGGGCTGGCAAAACCTTGGATCACTGCTAATCTAACTTCCGCGACGCATATAAGGCCCTTCCCCGCCCCCCTTTCGGAAAAGCTGACCACGACTCCATTTTGTTGATCCCTGCCTACAGACAGAAACTAAAACAAGAGGCTCCCACGCTGAGGTCTGTCCAACGCTGGTCCGACCAATCTGATTCAACACTCCAAGACTGCTTCCATCACGTGGACTGGGATATGTTTCGTATTGCTTCAGACAACAACATTGACGAATACGCTGATTCGGTGAGCGAGTTCATTTGAACGTGCGTTGAAGATGTCGTTCCCATAGCAACGATTAAAACATTCCCAAACCAGAAACCGTGGATTGATGGCAGCATTCGCGTGAAACTGAAAGCACGAACCACTGCTTTTAATCAGGGCAAGGTGACCGGAAACATGACCGAATACAAACAGTGTAGCTATTCCCTCCGCAAGGCAATCAAACAAGCTAAGCGTCAGTACAGAGACAAAGTAGAATCTCAATTCAACGGCTCAACCTCAGGAGGCTGAAGAAATTCGGCTTGTCACCAAAAGCACTAACAAACTTCTACAGATGCACAATCGAGAGCATCCTGTCGGGCTGTATCACCGCCTGGTACGGCAACTGCTCCGCCCACAACCGTAAGGCTCTCCAGAGGGTAGTGAGGTCTGCACAACGCATCACCGGGGGCAAACTACCTGCCCTCCAGGACACCTACACCACCCGATGTCACAGGAAGGCCATAAAGATCATCAAGGACATCAACCACCCGAGCCACTGCCTGTTCACCCCGCTATCATCCAGAAGGCGAGGTCAGTACAGGTGCATCAAAGCTGGGACCGAGAGACTGAAAAACAGCTTCTATCTCAAGGCCATCAGACTGTTAAACAGCCACCACTAACATTGAGTGGCTGCTGCCAACACACTGACTCAACTCCAGTCACTTTAATAATGGGAATTGATGGGAAATGATGTAAAATATATCACTAGCCACTTTAATGCTACTTAATATAATGTTTACATACCCTACATTATTTATCTCATATGTATACGTATATACTGTACTCTATATCATCGACTGTATCCTTATGTAATACATGTATCACTAGCCACTTTAAACTATGCCACTTTGTTTACATACTCATCTCATATGTATATACTGTACTCAATACCATCTACTGTATCTTGCCTATACCGCTCTGTACCATCACTTATTCATATATCTTTATGTACATATTCTTTATCCCCTTACACTTGTGTCTATAAGGTAGTAGTTTTGGAATTGTTAGCTAGATTACTTGTTGGTTATTACTGCATTGTCGGAACTAGAAGCACAAGCATTTCGCTACACTCGCATTAATATCTGCTAACCATGTGTATGTGATAAATACAATTTGATTTGATCTCTTTCTCTGTCTGTCTCTCTCCATCTCTCTGTCTGTCTCTCTCCATCTCTCACTCTGTCTGTCTCTCTCCATCTCTCTCTCTCTGTCTGTCTCTCTCCATCTCTCTCTCTCTCTGTCGGTCTCTCTCCATCTCTCTCTCTGTCTCTCTCCATCACTCTCTCTGTATGTCTCTCTCCATCTCTCTCTCTGTCTGTCTCTCTCCATCTCTCTCTCTGTCTCTCTCCATCTCTCTCTGTCTGTCTCTCTCCATCTCTCTGTCTGTCTCTCTCCATCTCTGTCTGTCTCTCTCCATCGCTCTCTCTCCGTCTGTCTCTCTCCATCTCTCTCTCTCTCTGTCTGTCTCTCTCCATCTCTCTCTCTCTCTGTCTGTCTCTCTCCATCTCTCTCTGTCTGTCTCTCTCCATCTCTCTCTCTGTCTCTCTCTCCATCTCTCTGTCTGTCTCTCTCCATCTCTCTCTCTCTGTCTGTCTCTCTCCATCTCTCTCTCTCCGTCTGTCTCTCTCCATCTCTCTCTCTCTCTCTCTGTCTCTCTCCATCTCTCTCTCTCTCTGTCTGTCTCTCTCCATCTCTCTCTCTGTCTCTCTCTCCATCTCTCTCTCTGTCTCTCTCTCCATCTCTCTGTCTGTCTCTCTCCATCTCTCTCTCTGTCTGTCTCTCTCCATCTCTCTCTCTCTGTCTGTCTCTCTCCATCTCTCTCTCTCTGTCTGTCTCTCTCCATCTCTCTCTCCATCTCTCTCTCTCTGTCTGTCTCTCTCCATCTCTCTCTCTCTGTCTGTCTCTCTCCATCTCTCTCTCTCTGTCTGTCTCTCTCCATCTCTCTCTCTCTGTCTGTCTCTCTCCATCTCTCTCTCTGTCTGTCTCTCTCCATCTCTCACTCTCTCTACCTCTCTCCATCTCTCTCTCTGTCTGTCTCTCTCCATCTCTCACTCTCTCTACCTCTCTCCATCTCTCTCTCTGTCTGTCTCTCTCCATCTCTCTCTCTCTCTGTATCCCCCATCACATTAGGCTTGTTCCAGCTTCCTGTACCTCTGTTCATCTCTCCTCATCTCTCTCTCTCCTCTCGTCTCAATTCAATTCAAGGGGCTTTATTGGCATGGTAAACACATGTCAACATTTCCAAAACAAGTGAGGTAGATAATATACAAAAGTAGTCTCTCCGTCTCTCTCTCTCTCCGTGTCCCACATCACATTAGGTTCCAGCTTCCTGTCTTTAGGCTGACTAACATGATGCCTCATTTAACAACCTCACTCTGCCGATATATTATTCTTTGCCTAACCAGAGAGAGACAAAGGGAGAAAGAGGGCAGAATTATGCTAAAATACCCTCCGTGTACCAACGTAAAACACCAAATAATTCATGCAGAGCAAAATTAGGCCGATATCCACTAATTATCAAAATCCAGAAAAGAGCTGTTAAAATCTACAACCACCTAAAAGGAAGTGATTCCCAAACCTTCCATAACAAAGCCATCACCTACAGAGAGATGAACCTGGAGAAGAGTCTCCTAAACAAGCTGGTCCTGGGGCTCTGTTCACAAACACAAACAGACCCCACAGAGCACCAGGACAGCAGCACAATTAGACCCAACCAAATCATGAGAAAACAAAAAGATAATTACTTGACACATTGGAAAGAATTAACAAAAAAACAGAGCAAACTAGAAGGCTATTTGGCCCTAAACAGAGAGTACACAGTGGCAGAATACCTGACCACTGTGACTGACCCAAAATTAAGGAAATCTTGTACAGACTCAGTGAGCATAGCCTTGCTATTGAGAAAGGCCGCCGTAGGCAGACAAGGCTCTCAAGAGAAAATAGGCTATGTGCTCACTGCCCACAAAATGAGGTGGAAACTGAGCTGCACTTCCTAACCTCCTGCCCAATGTATGACCATATTAGAGACACATATTTCCCTCAGATTACACAGATCCACAAAGAATTCCAAAACAAATCACATTTTGATAAACTCCCATATCTACTGGGGGAAATACCACCGTCTGCCATCACAGCAGCAAGATCTGTGACCTGTTGCCACGAGAAAAGGGCAACCAGTGAAGAACACACACCATTGTAAATACAACCCATATTTATGTTGATTTATTTTCCCTTTTGTACTTTAACTATTTGTGCAAATAACTATTACTAATAACTACTACTATATATAATATAATTACTACTCCTACACACAGCTCCATCTACAGTAGAGACATTGATACTACTGACGTTACTACTCCTACACACAGTTCCATCTACAGTAGAGACATTGATACTACTGATGGTACTACTCCTACACACAGTTCCATCTACAGTAGAGACATTGATACTACTGATGTTACTACTCCTATTGATACTACTGACGTTACTACTCCTACACACAGTTCCATCTACAGTAGAGACATTGATACTACTGATGTTACTACTCCTATTGATACTACTGACGTTACTACTCCTACACACAGCTCCATCTACAGTAGAGACCTTGATACTACTGACGTTACTACTCCTACACACAGTTCCATCTACAGTAGAGACATTGATACTACTGATGTTACTACTCCTATTGATACTACTGACGTTACTACTCCTACACACAGCTCCATCTACAGTAGAGACCTTGATACTACTGACGTTACTACTCCTACACACAGTTCCATCTACAGTAGAGACATTGATACTACTGATGGTACTACTCCTACACACAGTTCCATCTACAGTAGAGACATTGATACTACTGATGGTACTACTCCTATTGATACTACTGACGGTACTACTCCTACACACAGTTCCATCTACAGTAGAGACATTGATACTACTGATGGTAATACTCCTACACACAGTTCCATCTACAGTAGAGACATTGATACTACTGATGGTACTACTCCTATTGATACTACTGACGGTACTACTCCTACACACAGTTCCATCTACAGTAGAGATATTGATACTACTGATGGTACTACTCCTATTGACACTACTGATGGTACTACTCCTACACACAGTTCCATCTACAGTAGAGACCTTGATACTACTGATGGTACTACTCCTACACACAGTTCCATCTACAGTAGAGACATTGATACTACTGACGTTACTACTCCTACACACAGTTCCATCTACAGTAGAGACATTGATACTACTGATGTTACTACTCCTATTGATACTACTGACGTTACTACTCCTACACACAGTTCCATCTACAGTAGAGACATTGATACTACTGACGTTACTACTCCTACACACAGCTCCATCTACAGTAGAGACATTGACACTACTGACGTTACTACTCCTACACACAGTTCCATCTACAGTAGAGACATTGATACTACTGATGTTACTACTCCTACACACAGTTCCATCTACAGTAGAGACATTGATACTACTGATGGTACTACTCCTATTGATACTACTGACGTTACTACTCCTATTGATACTACTGATGTTACTACTCCTATTGATACTACTGACGTTACTACTCCTACACACAGTTCCATCTACAGTAGAGACATTGATACTACTGATGGTACTACTCCTATTGATACTACTGACGGTACTACTCCTACACACAGTTCCATCTACAGTAGAGACATTGATACTACTGACGTTACTACTCCTACACACATTTCCATCTACAGTAGAGACATTGATACTACTGATGGTACTACTCCCATTGATACCACTGATGGTACTACTCCTATTGATACTACTGATGGTACTACTCCTACACACAGTTCCATCTACAGTAGAGACATTGATACTACTGACGGTACTACTCCTACACACAGTTCCATCTACAGTAGAGACATTGATACTACTGATGTTACTACTCCTACACACAGTTCCATCTACAGTAGAGACATTGATACTACTGACGTTACTACTCCTACACACAGTTCCATCTACAGTAGAGACATTGATACTACTGACGTTACTACTCCTATTGATACTACTGACGTTACTACTCCTACACACAGTTCCATCTACAGTAGAGACATTGATACTACTGACGTTACTACTCCTACACACAGCTCCATCTACAGTAGAGACATTGACACTACTGACGTTACTACTCCTACACACAGTTCCATCTACAGTAGAGACATTGATACTACTGATGTTACTACTCCTACACACAGTTCCATCTACAGTAGAGACATTGATACTACTGATGGTACTACTCCTATTGATACTACTGACGTTACTACTCCTATTGATACTACTGATGTTACTACTCCTATTGATACTACTGACGTTACTACTCCTATTGATACTACTGATGTTACTACTCCTATTGATACTACTGACGTTACTACTCCTATTGATACTACTGACGTTACTACTCCTACACACAGTTCCATCTACTGTAGAGACATTGATACTACTGATGGTACTACTCCTATTGATACTACTGACGTTACTACTCCTATTGATACTACTGACGTTACTACTCCTACACACAGTTCCATCTACAGTAGAGACATTGATACTACTGATGTTACTACTCCTATTGATACTACTGACGTTACTACTCCTATTGATACTACTGACGTTACTACGCCTATTGATACTACTGACGTTACTACTCCTATTGATACTACTGACGTTACTACTCCTATTGATACTACTGATGTTACTACTCCTACACACAGTTCCATCTACAGTAGAGACATTGACACTACTGACGTTACTACTCCTACACACAGTTCCATCTACAGTAGAGACATTGATACTACTGATGATACTACTCCTACACACAGTTCCATCTACAGTAGAGACATTGATACTACACTACTGATGTTACTACTCCTACACACAGTTCCATCTACAGTAGAGACATTGATACTACTGATGTTACTACTCCTACACACAGTTCCATCTACAGTAGAGACATTGATACTACTGATGTTACTACTCCTATTGATACTACTGACGTTACTACTCCTACACACAGTTCCATCTACAGTAGAGACATTGATACTACTGATGTTACTACTCCTACACACAGTTCCATCTACAGTAGAGACATTGATACTACTGATGTTACTACTCCTACACACAGTTCCATCTACAGTAGACACATTGATACTACTGATGTTACTACTCCTATTGATACTACTGACGTTACTACTCCTACACACAGTTCCATCTACAGTAGAGACATTGATACTACTGACGTTACTACTCCTACACACAGTTCCATCTACAGTAGAGACATTGATACTACTGATGGTACTACTCCCATTGATACTACTGATGTTACTACTCCTATTGATACTACTGACGTTACTACTCCTACACACAGTTCCATCTACAGTAGAGACATTGATACTACTGATGTTACTACTCCTATTGATACTACTGACGTTACTACTCCTACACACAGTTCCATCTACAGTAGAGACATTGATACTACTGATGTTACTACTCCTATTGATACTACTGACGTTACTACTCCTACACACAGCTCCATCTACAGTAGAGACATTGATACTACTGACGGTACTACTCCTATTGATACTACTGATGTTACTACTGCTACACACAGTTCCATCTACAGTAGAGACATTGATACTACTGACGGTACTACTCCTATTGACACTACTGACGTTACTACTCCTACACACAGTTAATCTACAGTAGAGACATTGATACTACTGATGGTAATACTCCTACACACAGTTCCATCTACAGTAGAGACATTGATACTACTGACGTTACTACTCCTACACACAGTTCCATCTACAGTAGAGACATTGATACTACTGACGTTACTACTCCTACACACAGTTCCATCTACAGTAGAGACATTGATACTACTGACGTTACTACTCCTACACACAGTTCCATCTACAGTAGACACATTGATACTACACTACTGACGGTACTACTCCTACACACAGTTCCATCTACAGTAGAGACATTGACACTACTGATGGTACTACTCCTATTGATACTACTGACGTTACTACTCCTACACACAGTTCATCTACAGTAGAGACATTGATACTACTGATGGTACTACTCCTATTGATACTACTGATGTTACTATTCCTACACACAGTTCCATCTACAGTAGAGACATTGATACTACTGACGTTACTACTCCTATTGATACTACTGACGTTACTACTCCTATTGATACTACTGATGTTACTACTCCTATTGACACTACTGACGTTACTACTCCTACACACAGTTCATCTACAGTAGAGACATTGATACTACTGACGTTACTACTCCTACACACAGTTCCATCTACAGTAGAGACATTGATACTACTGATGTTACTACTCCTATTGATACTACTGACGTTACTACTCCTACACACAGTTCCATCTACAGTAGAGACATTGATACTACTGATGTTACTACTCCTACACACAGTTCCATCTACAGTAGAGACATTGATACTACTGATGTTACTACTCCTACACACAGTTCCATCTACAGTAGACACATTGATACTACTGATGTTACTACTCCTATTGATACTACTGACGTTACTACTCCTACACACAGTTCCATCTACAGTAGAGACATTGATACTACTGACGTTACTACTCCTACACACAGTTCCATCTACAGTAGAGACATTGATACTACTGATGGTACTACTCCCATTGATACTACTGATGTTACTACTCCTATTGATACTACTGACGTTACTACTCCTACACACAGTTCCATCTACAGTAGAGACATTGATACTACTGATGTTACTACTCCTATTGATACTACTGACGTTACTACTCCTACACACAGTTCCATCTACAGTAGAGACATTGATACTACTGATGTTACTACTCCTATTGATACTACTGACGTTACTACTCCTACACACAGCTCCATCTACAGTAGAGACATTGATACTACTGACGGTACTACTCCTATTGATACTACTGATGTTACTACTGCTACACACAGTTCCATCTACAGTAGAGACATTGATACTACTGACGTTACTACTCCTATTGATACTACTGACGTTACTACTCCTATTGATACTACTGACGGTACTACTCCTATTGACACTACTGACGTTACTACTCCTACACACAGTTAATCTACAGTAGAGACATTGATACTACTGATGGTAATACTCCTACACACAGTTCCATCTACAGTAGAGACATTGATACTACTGACGTTACTACTCCTACACACAGTTCCATCTACAGTAGAGACATTGATACTACTGACGTTACTACTCCTACACACAGTTCCATCTACAGTAGAGACATTGATACTACCGATGTTACTACTCCTATTGATACTACTGACGTTACTACTCCTACACACAGTTCCATCTACAGTAGAGACATTGATACTACACTACTGACGTTACTACTCCTACACACAGTTCCATCTACAGTAGAGACATTGATACTACTGACGTTACTACTCCTATTGACACTACTGATGTTACTACTCCTACACACAGTTCCATCTACAGTAGAGACATTGATACTACTCTACTGACGTTACTACTCCTACACACAGTTCCATCTACAGTAGAGACATTGATACTACACTACTGACGGTACTACTCCTACACACAGTTCCATCTACAGTAGAGACATTGACACTACTGATGGTACTACTCCTATTGATACTACTGACGTTACTACTCCTACACACAGTTCATCTACAGTAGAGACATTGATACTACTGACGTTACTACTCCTATTGATACTACTGATGTTACTATTCCTACACACAGTTCCATCTACAGTAGAGACATTGATACTACTGACGTTACTACTCCTATTGATACTACTGACGTTACTACTCCTATTGATACTACTGACGGTACTACTCCTATTGACACTACTGACGTTACTACTCCTACACACAGTTCATCTACAGTAGAGACATTGATACTACTGATGGTAATACTCCTACACACAGTTCCATCTACAGTAGAGACATTGATACTACTGACGTTACTACTCCTACACACAGTTCCATCTACAGTAGAGACATTGATACTACTGATGGTAATACTCCTACACACAGTTCCATCTACAGTAGAGACATTGATACTACTCTACTGACGTTACTACTCCTACACACAGTTCCATCTACAGTAGAGACATTGATACTACACTACTGACGGTACTACTCCTACACACAGTTCCATCTACAGTAGAGACATTGACACTACTGATGGTACTACTCCTATTGATACTACTGACGTTACTACTCCTACACACAGTTCATCTACAGTAGAGACATTGATACTACTGACGTTACTACTCCTATTGATACTACTGATGTTACTATTCCTACACACAGTTCCATCTACAGTAGAGACATTGATACTACTGACGTTACTACTCCTATTGATACTACTGACGTTACTACTCCTATTGATACTACTGACGGTACTACTCCTATTGACACTACTGACGTTACTACTCCTACACACAGTTCATCTACAGTAGAGACATTGATACTACTGATGGTAATACTCCTACACACAGTTCCATCTACAGTAGAGACATTGATACTACTGACGTTACTACTCCTACACACAGTTCCATCTACAGTAGAGACATTGATACTACTGATGGTAATACTCCTACACACAGTTCCATCTACAGTAGAGACATTGATACTACTGACGTTACTACTCCTACACACAGTTCCATCTACAGTAGAGACATTGATACTACTGACGTTACTACTCCTATTGACACTACTGATGTTACTACTCCTACACACAGTTCCATCTACAGTAGAGACATTGATACTACTGATGTTACTACTCCTACACACAGTTCCATCTACAGTAGAGACATTGATACTACTGATGGTACTACTCCTATTGATACTACTGACGTTACTACTCCTACACACAGTTCATCTACAGTAGAGACATTGATACTACTGACGTTACTACTCCTACACACAGTTCCATCTACAGTAGAGACCTTGATACTACACTACTGATGTTACTACTCCTATTGATACTACTGACGTTACTACTCCTACACACAGTTCCATCTACAGTAGAGACATTGATACTACTGACGTTACTACTCCTACACACAGTTCCATCTACAGTAGAGACATTGATACTACTGATGGTAATACTCCTACACACAGTTCCATCTACAGTAGAGACATTGATACTACTGACGTTACTACTCCTACACACAGTTCCATCTACAGTAGAGACATTGATACTACTGATGTTACTACTCCTATTGATACTACTGACGTTACTACTCCTACACACAGTTCCATCTACAGTAGAGACATTGATACTACTGACGTTACTACTCCTATTGACACTACTGATGTTACTACTCCTACACACAGTTCCATCTACAGTAGAGACATTGATACTACTGATGTTACTACTCCTACACACAGTTCCATCTACAGTAGAGACATTGATACTACTGATGGTACTACTCCTATTGATACTACTGACGTTACTACTCCTACACACAGTTCATCTACAGTAGAGACATTGATACTACTGACGTTACTACTCCTACACACAGTTCCATCTACAGTAGAGACCTTGATACTACACTACTGATGTTACTACTCCTATTGATACTACTGACGTTACTACTCCTACACACAGTTCCATCTACAGTAGAGACATTGATACTACTCTACTGACGTTACTACTCCTACACACAGTTCATCTACAGTAGAGACATTGACACTACTGACGGTACTACTCCTACACACATTTCCATCTACAGTAGAGACATTGACACTACTGATGGTACTACTCCTACACACAGTTCCATCTACAGTAGAGACATTGATACTACTGATGGTACTACTCCTATTGATACTACTGACGGTACTACTCCTACACACAGTTCCATCTACAGTAGAGACATTGATACTACTGACGTTACTACTCCTACACACATTTCCATCTACAGTAGAGACATTGATACTACTGATGGTACTACTCCCATTGATACTACTGACGTTACTACTCCTACACACAGTTCCATCTACAGTAGAGACATTGATACTACTGATGGTACTACTCCTATTGATACTACTGACGGTACTACTCCTACACACAGTTCCATCTACAGTAGAGACATTGATACTACTGATGGTACTACTCCTATTGATACTACTGACGTTACTACTCCTACACACAGTTCCATCTACAGTAGAGACATTGATACTACACTACTGACGTTACTACTCCTACACACAGTTCCATCTAGAGTAGAGACATTGACACTACACTACTGATGTTACTACTCCTACACACAGTTATAACACTGTGCGTAGCCATAAAATCACATTTGAAATGTCTCTATTCCTTTAAAACTTGTGAGTGTAATGTTCATTTTTTATTTTTTTATTTTGAATTTATTTATTATCTATTTTACTTGCTTTGGCAATGTTAACATGTGTTTTCCATGCCAATAAAGCCCTTTTAATTGAGTTGAGAGAGAGAGAGAGTGAGAGAGAAAGAGTGTGAGAGAGAGAGGAGAGAGAGAGAGAGAAAGAGTGTGAGAGAGAGAGAGAGAGGGGGGGGGGGGTAGAGAGAGAGAGGGAGAGAGAGAGAGAGAGAGAGTGGGGGGTAGAGAGAGAGAGGTAGAGAGAGAGAGGGAGAGAGAGAGAGAGAGAGAGTGGGGGGTAGAGAGAGAGAGGTAGAGAGAGAGAGAAAGAGAGAGGAGTGAGAGAGCGAGAGAGAGAGAGAGGAGATAGAGAAAGAGTGAGAGAGAGAGAGAGAGAGAGAGAGAGGGGGGGTAGAGAGAGAGAGAGAGAGGGGGGGGTAGATAGAGAGAGGTAGAGAGAGAGAGAGGGGGGTAGAGAGAGGGAGAGAGGAGTGAGAGAGAGGGGGGGGTGAGAGAGTGGAGGTGGGGTAGTGACTGAATAGCTTGAGGACAGAGTTTCAAAGTTGTGACATAATGTAAATCATAAACCACCACAGCCCAAATCAGGCTTCCAACCCAGCACCAACATGGTGTAAAGGTTTACTTCCAGCCCAGCACCAATTTGATTACATTAAACCTGGTTCACAGCCTACGAGTTGCTCCGTGTCATTTTAGCCATGACCCACCCACCATCACAGATTGTTCTGAAAATCGTTTCTGTAGTTAGAAACGTATCAGATGAGCATTTCTGAAACATTATTTTGTTGTCATTTATTTTGATGTTCAGCTAAATGATTGCACC
>NC_048581.1:4285002-4300002 GCF_013265735.2 Oncorhynchus mykiss | reverse complement strand
ACCCTGCCTATCTTTAGCATAATGCTAACTGCCTATAGCCTCACCCTGACTAGCTTTAGCATAATGCTAACTGCCTATAGCCTCACCCTGACTATCTTTAGCATAATGCTAACTGCCTATAGCCTCACCCTGACTAGCTTTAGCATAACGCTAATTCCCAAGGCTCACAGACAGGTCTTCTAGAATATTTAACAGACTAAAGCTAACAAGACAGAAGACAGAGCGTGAAGGAGAAGAAAACACAGTCCCAAAACCCCCAGACTGACAGACTTGTAGCTTTACATCGTTGTCGAGTCAAACTATAGTCCCAATGGTGACAGAGAGGTCTTCTTTAATATTTAACAGACTATAAAAAGACCTAGCATAGTGTCGAGTCAAACTATAGTCCCAAATGGTGACAGAGAGGTCTCCTATAATATTTAACAGACCCATAAAAGAGATAGCATAGTGTAGAGGTAGATCAGACTGTACATCTTCTGAGTCTCCCAACTATAGATCTAAAAGTTCCATGGCTAATGTTCTGTGGACTTCCATTTAGCATTTAACATACACAGCCCCCGAGACTGACATCCATTAATTATATATATATACACTTCACAATGACAGACAGAGTGAATAGACACAGAGAGCTCATGGGCTCCTGAGTTCTTCTGCAACAATATATATAGAATTAGTGTTGGATAAATGTAGGTAAACTTTGAAGTATTCTGCAAGGACTCATACAGGATACTAAAACCTCAACATCAAACCCCTTTCATTCCACTTCACAATTCCATACGTAAAACCTTAGTTTTGGACGAAGTTACCTGAACGGACTTTTACGATCAAGGACTATCAAGAAAAGAAAATGAAAAAAAACTTCTAACCTGCAGAAGAAACAGCGGAAACTGGAAATAACATTCCAACACAAAATTGTGTCGAGTAATGTTCAGTCTAAACCTACTTTCTGAAGCCAAAAAAGGAAACGACAATAATCTAAAAATAATAATTAAAAAAAATAATAAATATTTAATAATAATAAAACATAAAAATTATAATAAAACAATAATAACACATATTTTTTTTAACCAGGCAAGTCAGTTAAGAACAAATTCTTATTTTCAATGACGGCCTAGGAACAGTGGGTTAACTGCCTGTTCAGGGGCAGAACGGCAGATTTGTACCTTGTCAGCTCGGGGGTTTGAACTTGCAACCTTCCGGTTACTAGTCCAACGCTCTAACCACTAGGCTACCCTGCCTTCCCTACACTCTAACCACTAGGCTAACCTGCCGTCCCTACACTCTAACCACTAGGCTACCCTGCCGTCCCTACGCTCTAACCACTAGGCTAACCTGCCGTCCCTACACTCTAACCACTAGGCTAACCTGCCGTCCCTACACTCTAACCACTAGGCTAACCTGCCGTCCCTACACTCTAACCACTAGGCTAACCTGCCGCCCCAATAATATAATAATATAATAATACAACAATAATAATAACAATAATAAAACATGTTTTTTATATATATATATATTAAAGCTTAATAAATAAGGCTACCAGGCTGCTATGAAAGAATCTGACTGAAACTAGCTCTGAAGTGTGAAGTGAGAGGTGTGAAATCCCTTGAGCCTAACAATGGCAGGAGAGTTTCACAGCCCCCCCCCCCTCCCAAATGCAGAGACATTTGATATCCTCCCTCCTCAGAATCCCCAAAATACAACAGCCCCAGGGCATCTTTGTTTGGACGTCGTGAAGGATAATTCACCAACACTGAGAAGATATAGCGAGCTAATGACCTCCTTTTCCATGTGGAACAGACAGACAGAGACCTGCTAGCTATGTTGGGAATCTGCCTCCCGAAAAAAGCTTCTCTCTCCCTGGTCTGTCTCTCCCTGTCTGGTATAGGTACCCCCGCCACACTCCCCCCTCTCTCCCTGGACTGTCTCCCCCTGTCTGGTACAGGTACCCCCGCCACACTCCCCCGTCTCTCCCTGGCCTGTCTCTCCCTGTCTGGTATAGGTACCCCCGTCACACTCCCCCCTCTCTCCCTGGTTTGTCTCTCCCTGTCTGGTACAGGTACCCCCATACACTCCCCCCTCTCTCCCTGTCTGGTACAGGGACCCCCACCACACTCCCCACTCTCTCCCTGTCTGGTACAGGGACCCCCGCCACACTCCCCCCTCTCTCCCTGTCTGGTATAGATACCCCCACCACACTCCCCCCTCTCTCCCTGTCTGGTACAGGGACCCCCACCACACTCCCCACTCTCTCCCTGTCTGGTACAGGGACCCCCGCCACACTCCCCCCTCTCTCCCTGTCTGGTATAGATACCCCCACCACACTCCCCCCTCTCTCCCTGTCTGGTACAGGGACCCCCTCCACACTCCCCCCTCTCCCCCTGTCTGGTACAGGTACCCCCACCACACTCCCCCCTCTCTCCCTGTCTGGTACAGGGACCCCCACCACACTCCCCCCTCTCTCCTCCTGTCTGGTATAGGGACCCCCACCACACTCCCCCTCTCTCCCTAGCTTTCACTTGCCTTCCAGCACACACCCACTGTTGAAGTGAGTGATTCTGAACAATGGCCACAAAATTGTATATGAACTTGCTTGTTTACCCAACCGTGGGACAGTCCATGTTTGTTCCCACACTCGGGACTCCTGCTTGTTTACCCAACCGTGGGACAGTCCATGTTTGTTCCCACACTCGGGACTCCTGCTTGTTTTGTTGACGATGAACTTGCTTGTTTCCCCAACCGTGGGACAGTCCATGTTTGTTCCCACACTCGGGACTCTGACTCTCTACTGGTTACACGGACTCTTGGCCTCCCATCCTATTCTAACCACCTCTCGCCGGCTTTGTATTCACGTTACCTGATGCAATTGCTGTACAATATGATCTTGTTTTCTGCACGTTAACACTAGAAGCTTATTACCTAAAATGGATCAGTTGAAAGTGTTGGTTTACAGCTTCAATCCAGATGTGTCGGTCGTTACTGAGACGTGGTTAAAAGAAAGAGTGTTATGAACACTGATGTTAACCTTTCTGGTTATAACCTTTTTCGGCAAGACAGATCTTCCAAAAGTGGTGGAGTGGCAATCTTTACCAAGGGATCACCTTCAGTGCTCGGTTGTCTCCACCAAGTCTGTCCTCAAACAATTTGATTTGCTGGTTTTACTCATTCAACTTTCAAATAACTCTTTGTTGACTGTTGCTGGGTGTTATCGTCCACCATCAGCACCGGCCTGTACCCTAAACGCCCTCTCTTGACCCCTTACACTGCGTCTGAATTTGTCCTGCTAGGTGACCTAAACTGGGACATGCTTAAACCACCTGACCAAGTCCTAAAGCAATGGAACACCCTAAATCTCTCTCAGATTATCACCAATCCCACAAGGTATGACTCCAAACACCTACTCTCCTTGATGTCATCCTCACAAATAATCCTGATAGGTATCAGTCTGGTGTTTTCTGTAATGACCTTGTGAATAGTGACCACTGTTTTATAGTCTGTGTTTGTACTGGCTGCTCAGTGAAACGACCTGTCCTGATGTGTCATAGACGCTAAAAAACGAATGAACAAGCCTTCCTTCATGACCTGGCCTCTGTAAACTGGTATAGAATCAGCTTGATTCCCTCTTCTGTCGAAGACGCTTGGATCTTCTTTTGTGATATGTTTAGTGGTATTGTTAACAAACACAAAGAACATGAGAATTAAAAACAGCTTCAGCCGTGATCTGTCAGAGTTACTCCACCTCAAGAATTCCATTTGGTAAATCGCTCGGCACAAGCATACTCAGGCTGACTGGCTCTCATTCAGGCCAAGTAGAAATATGTGCACTCAGGCTTTCCGGAAAGTTACTTACTTTAAGGAGCAGTTCTCTCTCTGTGGGTCTAACCCCAAGAAGTTCTGGAAAACGGTTAAAGACCTGGAGAATAAACCCTCCTCCTCACAGCTGCATATGTCCCTTAATGTTGATGATGTGGTTGTTACTGACAAGGAGCACATGTCCCTTAATGTTGATGATGTGGTTGTTACTGACAAGGAGCACATGTCCCTTAATGTTGATGATGTGGTTGTTACTGACAAGGAGCACATGGCTGAGCTCACCTCATTAAGTCAGGATTCCTATTTGACTCATCCAACATTTCCTCATATCCCACCCCTTGTAATGTAATCCCTGATGCTTCTCCCTATTTTTCCCACCTGCCCCGCTACAAAGTTTCTCCCTGCAGGCGGTCACTGAGTCCAAGGTGCTAAAGGATCTCCTGAAACTTGACCCCAAAAAAACATCTGGGTCAGATGGGTTAGACCCTTTCTTCTTTAAGGTTGCTGCCCCTATCATCTCCAAGCCTCTCCAACCTTTTTAACCTGTCTCTCCTCTCTGGAGAGGTTCCCATTGCTTGGAAGGCAGCCACGGTGCATCCTTTATTTAAAGGGGAGATCAAGCTGATCCTAACTGTTATTGGCCAATTTCTATTTTTCCCTGTTTATCAAAAGTGTTGGAAAAACTTGTCAATAATCACCTGACTGACTTTCTTGATATCTACAGTATTCTCTCTGGTGTGTAATCTGGTTTCTGCTCAGGTTGTGGATGTGTCACTGCAACCTTAAAGGTCCTTGCCTTTGATTCTAAGCAATGTTGTGCTGTTATTTTTATTGACTTGGCCAATGCTTTTGACACGGTAGACCATTCCATTCTTGTGTGCCAGCTAAGGACTATTGGTGTCTCTGAGGGGTCTTTGACCTGGTTTGGTAACTACCCTTCTCATAGAGTGCAGTGTATAAGGTCAGAACATCTGCTGTTGTCAGCCACTGCCTGTCACCAAGGGAGTACCCCAAGGCTCAATCCTAGGCCCCACGCTCTTCTCAATTTACATCAACAACATAGCTCAAGCAGTAGGAAGCTCACTCATCCATTTATATGCAGATGATACAGTCTTATACTCAGCTTGCCTCTCCCCGGATGTTGTGTTAAACGCTCTACAACAAAGCTTTCTTAGTGTCCAACAAGCTTTCTCTGCCCTTAACCTTGTTCTGAACACCTCATTCCAGCTCATGGAACATTTGCAGGACCTTATTCCAGCTCATGGAACATTTACAGGACCTCATTCCAGCTCATGGAACATTTACAGGACCTTATTCCAGCTCATGGAACATTCCTAGGACCTTATTCCAGCTCATGGAACATTTATAGGACCTTATTCCAGCTCATGGAACATTTACAGGACCTTAAAAACAAAGGTCATGTGGTTTGGTTAGAAGAATGCCCTTCTCCCAACCGGTGTGATTACTACCTCTGAGGGTTTAGAGCTTGACCTCATACAATTACTTGGGAGTATGGCTAGACAGTACACTGTCTCTCAGCACATATCAAAACTGCAGGTTAAGGTTAAATCTAGACTTGGTTTCCTCTCTTTCACCCCAGCTGCCAAACTGTGATTCAGATGACCATCCTATCCACGCTAGACTACGGAGACTTAATTTATAGATCAGCAGGTAAGGGTGCTCTCGAGCGGCTGGATGTTCTTTACCATCCGGCCATCAGATTTGCTGCCAATGCTCCTTATGGGACACATCACTGCACTCTATACCACAACACCCATTCAGCCAGTCACATTCTGTTAAATGTCCCCAAACCACACACATCCCTGGGTCGCTCGTTGTTTTAGATTGCTGCAAGAAACCACTCAAACTGGACAGTTTTAGCTCAATCTCTTCATTCAAAGACTCAATCATGGACACTCTTACTGACAGTTGTGGCTGATTTGCGTGACATACTGTTGTCTCTACCTTCTTGCCCTTTGTGCTGTTGTCTGTGCGCAATAATGTTTGTACCATGTTTTGTGCTTCTACCATGTTGTGCTGCTACCATGTTGTGCTGCTGCTATGTTGTGTTGCTAACATGTTGTTGTCATGTTGTGTTGTTGTCATGTTGTGTTGATACAATGTTGTTGTCATGTTGTTGTTGTGTTGTGTTGTTGTCATGTTGTGTTGTTGTCATGTTGTGTTGCTACCATGTTGTTGTCATGTTGTGTTACTACCATGTTGTTGTCATGTTGTGTTGCTACCATGTTGTGCTGTTGTCATGTTGTGTTGCTACCATGTTGTTGTCATGTTGTGTTGCTACCATGCTGTTGTCATGTTGTGTTGCTACCATGTTGTGATGTTGTCATGTTGTGTTGCTACCATGTTGTTGTCATGTTGTGTTGCTACCATGTTGTTGTCATGTTGTGTTGCTACCATGCTGTTGTCATGTTGTGTTGATACAATGTTGTTGTCATGTTGTGTTGCTACCATGCTGTTGTCATGTTGTGTTGCTACCATGTTGTTGTCATGTTGTGTTGATACAATGTTGTTGTCATGTTGTGTTGCTACCATGCTGTTGTCATGTTGTGTTGATACAATGTTGTTGTCATGTTGTGTTGCTACCATGCTGTTGTCATGTTGTGTTGCTACCATGTTGTTGTCATGTTGTGTTGCTACCATGTTGTTGTCATGTTGTGTTGCTACCATGCTGTTGTCATGTTGTGTTGCTACCATGTTGTTGTCATGTTTTTTTGCTACCATGTTGTTGTCATGTTTTTTTGCTGCCATGTTGTTGTCATGTTGTGTTGCTGCCATGTTGTTGTCATGTTGTGTTGCTACCATGTTGTTGTCATGTTGTGTTGATACCATGCTGTTTTTTTCCATGTGTTGCTACCATGTTGTTGTCATGTTGAGTTGCTACCATGTTGTTGTCATGTTGAGTTGATACCATGTTGTTGTCATGTTGTGTTGATACCATGCTGTTTTTTTCCATGTTGTGTTGCTACCATGCTATGTTGTTGCCTAAGGTAACTCTTAATGTCGTGTTATGGTCTCTCTCTTGTCGTGATGTGTGTTTTATCCTATATATATATATATATATATATACAAGATATATATAAATATATATGTAGGCCTTTTGCCTTCTGGTAGGCCGTCACTGTAAACTTTAACTTGCCCAGTTAAATAAAGGTTACCTACATATTCAAATAAAATACACAGGATAGCATTTAACATACCGCTAACCAAACTAGCCTAGTGTAGCCTAGCGAATAGCCTGTAGCCTGGAGGGTAGTCCATGGCCTCCCACCGCTAACCAAACTAGCCTAGTGTAGCCTAGCGAAGAGCCTGTAGCCTGAGGGAAGTCCATGGCCTCCCACCGCTAACACAGACTAGCCTAGTGTAGCCTAGCGAAGAGCCTGTAGCCTGAGTGAAGTCCATGGCCTCCCACCGCTAACACAGACTAGCCTAGTGTAGCCTAGCGAATAGCCTGTAGCCTGGAGGGTAGTCCATGGCCTCCCACCGCTAACACAGACTAGCCTAGTGTAGCCTAGCGAAGAGCCTGTAGCCTGAGGGAAGTCCATGGCCTCCAACCGCTAACCAAACTAGCCTAGTGTAGCCTAGCGAATAGCCTGTAGCCTGAGGGAAGTCCATGGCCTACCACCGCTAACACAGACTAGCCTAGTGTAGCCTAGCGAATAGCCTGTAGCCTGAGTGATGTCCATGAACTGGTAAGGTTAAATATTTAACAGACATGCTCTCCTCAGTCCCAGAAACAGAGGCCCACAGCATCACAACAG
The DNA here is from genome assembly GCF_013265735.2 of Oncorhynchus mykiss. Classification (NCBI taxonomy): domain Eukaryota; kingdom Metazoa; phylum Chordata; class Actinopteri; order Salmoniformes; family Salmonidae; genus Oncorhynchus; species Oncorhynchus mykiss. Next base: position 4,292,413 of record NC_048581.1, on the reverse strand, counting down.
ACACACACACACTCACACACACACACACACACACACACACACACACACACACACACAGGTGTGGTTGGAACATAGCCTAGCCTAGCGTAGCATCAGTACTGCTATTTGTTTTTATTCTATGGGTTGGTGTGTAACGTAGCCTAGCGTAGCGTCAGTACTACTATCAGTTCTTATTCTATGGGTTGGTGTGTAACGTAGCCTAGCCTAGCCTAGCCTTAGTTCTACTATTAGTTCTTATTAGTTCTTAGTTCTTACCCTATCCAGACTGAAGGGCCTGTCAGGGCTCTGACACCACAGATTACAGACAGCACCTCTTTACCCTACCTTACCCTATCCAGACTGAAGGGCCTGTCAGGGCTCTGACACCACAGATTACAGACAGCACCTCTTTACCCTACCTTACCCTATCCAGACTGAAGGGCCTGTCAGGGCTCTGACACCACAGATTACAGACAGCACCTCGATACCCTACCTTACTCTATCCACACTGAAGGGCCTGTCAGGGCTCTTACACCACAGATTACAGACAGCACCTCTTTACCCTACCTTACCCTATCCAGACTGAAGGGCCTGTCAGGGCTCTGACACCACAGATTACAGACAGCACCTCTTTACCCTACCTTACCCTATCCAGACTGAAGGGCCTGTCAGGGCTCTGACACCACAGATTACAGACAGCACCTCTTTACCCTACCTTACTCTATCCAGACTGAAGGGCCTGTCAGGGCTCTTACACCACAGATTACAGACAGCACCTCTTTACCCTACCTTACTCTATCCAGACTGAAGGGCCTGTCAGGGCTCTGACAAACAGACGTGGAGCAACACTCCACTAATCCTGCCAGATATATGGCCCTCTTCTCCTCCTTCTGATGGTGAGAGAGGGTTTGACACCACATGGCCTTATCTCTGGCACAGTGTGTGTTTGTGTATGTGTGTGTGTGTATGTTTGTGTGTTTGTGTGTTTATGTGTTTATGCGTGTGTGTCTTTGTGTGTGCGTGTGTGCGAGTGTGTGTGTGTGTGTGTATTAGTGAGCGTGTGTGTGTGTGTGTGTATTAGTGAGCGTGTGTGTTAGTGCGTGTGTGTGTGTGTTATTAGTAACCAATGAAACGCTGACTGACTGCTGGTTCCTTCTGGACAAAGCAACAACAATGTGACATAATGAAAGATCAGAATATCAACATAAAGGAAACAGCTCAGTAGAATAGAATAAACATTTTAGCATAAGTGTGTGTGTGTGTGTGTGTGTGTGTGTGTGTGGGGCAGGTTTGAAGTCTATGATAAGTCGGTGCATCAGAGAGAATGAGGCTCTAATTTGACTCCTTCCACCCACACTGGAATATATATTACACAGCTCTCTCTCTCTCTCTCTCTCTCTCTCTCTCTCTCGCTCTCTCTACCTCCTCTCTCTCTCTCTATCTCCTCTCTCTTTCTCTCTCTCTCTCTCTCTCTCTCTACCTCCTCTCTCTATCTCCTCTCTCTCTCTATCTCCTCTCTCTCTCTATCTCCTCTCTCTCTCTACCTCCTCTCTCTATCTCCTCTCTCTCTCTATCTCCTCTCTCTCTCTATCTCCTCTCTCTCTCTACCTCCTCTCTCTCTCTCTCTCTCTCGCTCTTTCGCTCTCTCGCTCTCTCTCTCCACCTCTCTCTCCACCTCCTTTCGGTCTCTCCCTCTCTCTCTCTCTACCTCTCTCTCTCGCTCTCTCGCTCTCTCGCTCTCTCTGACTCTCCACCTCCTTTCGGTCTCTCCCTCTCTCTCTCTACCTCCTCTCCCTCCATCTCTCTGTTTCTCCCTCTCTCGCTAACCCATCTCTCTCTCTCTGTTCTGTTTCTCCCTCTCTCTAATTCCTCTGTCTCCCTTCCTACCCCATTCTCTCTTTCTCTCTCTCTCTCTCTCTCTCTCTAACCTCTCCTCTTTCTCTGCTTTGTCTCTCCTCTTGCTCTCATCTGTGACTGAATTTAAAACAGGGCAAGAACCGAACAAGACCAAATCACTCCCCTCCACTGCGCTCTCCTCCCTATCCCCGCTGTCTCTCCTCTCCCCTCTGTCTCTCCTCTTCCCTCTCCCCTCCCCCCCTCTCCCTCTTTTGACAAATCAAAGAATTGTGAGTTTGATATTTATAGCAGAAATGCCTTTGGGGAAAATATCCCACTCCCTCCCTCCCTCTCCCTCCCTCTCCCTCCCTCTCTCTCCTCTCTCCTTCTGTCTTTCTCCCTTCCTCTCCCCCTCTCTCATTCCAGTCTCTCTCTCTCTCTCTCTACCTCCTTTCTCTTTCTCCCTCTCTCTCCCTCTCCCTCCCTCTCTCTCTTCTCTCTCTTTCTTTCTCTTTCTCTCATTCTGTCTATCGTTCCCATTCCATTGACATTGACTCCACGAAACCGTAGCAACCCTGGAACTCACCACACACACACAATCTGCATTGAAGTCACACTTTGAAGCTACTGACAATACTGTTGCTAGTCAACCGTAGAGGCCGAACAGCTACTGACAATACTGCTGCTAGTCAACCGTAGAGGCCGAACAGCTACTGACAATACTGCTGCTAGTCAACCGTAGAGGCCGAACAGCTACTGACAATACTGCTGCTAGTCAACAGTAGAGGCCGAACAGCTACTGACAATACCGCTGCTAGTCAACAGTAGAGGCCGAACAGCTACTGACAATACTGCTGCTAGTCGACAGTAGAGGCTGAACAGCAACTGACAATACTGCTGCTAGTCAACAGTAGAGGCCGAACAGCTACTGACAATACTGCTGCTAGTCAACAGTAGAGGCTGAACAGCTACTGACAATACTGCTGCTAGTCAACAGTAGAGGCCGAACAGCTACTGACAATACTGCTGCTAGTCAACAGTAGAGGCCGAACAGCTACTGACAATACTGCTGCTAGTCAACCGTAGAGGCCGAACAGCTACTGACAATACTGCTGCTAGTCAACAGTAGAGGCCGAACAGCTACTGACAATACTGCTGCTAGTCAACAGTAGAGGCTGAACAGCTACTGACAATACTGCTGCTAGTCAACAGTAGAGGCCGAACAGCTACTGACAATACTGCTGCTAGTCAACAGTAGAGGCTGAACAGCAACTGACAATACTGCTGCTAGTCAACAGTAGAGGCCGAACAGCTACTGACAATACTGCTGCTAGTCAACCGTAGAGGCCGAACAGCTACTGACAATACTGCTGCTAGTCAACAGTAGAGGCTGAACAGCTACTGACAATACTGCTGCTAGTCAACAGTAGAGGCCGAACAGCTACTGACAATACTGCTGCTAGTCAACAGTAGAGGCCGAACAGCTACTGACAATACTGCTGCTAGTCAACAGTAGAGGCCGAACAGCTACTGACAATACTGCTGCTAGTCAACAGTAGAGGCCGAACAGCTACTGACAATACCGCTGCTAGTCAACAGTAGAGGCCGAACAGCTACTGACAATACTGCTGCTAGTCGACAGTAGAGGCTGAACAGCAACTGACAATACTGCTGCTAGTCAACAGTAGAGGCCGAACAGCTACTGACAATACTGCTGCTAGTCAACAGTAGAGGCTGAACAGCTACTGACAATACTGCTGCTAGTCAACAGTAGAGGCCGAACAGCTACTGACAATACTGCTGCTAGTCAACAGTAGAGGCCGAACAGCTACTGACAATACTGCTGCTAGTCAACCGTAGAGGCCGAACAGCTACTGACAATACTGCTGCTAGTCAACAGTAGAGGCCGAACAGCTACTGACAATACTGCTGCTAGTCAACAGTAGAGGCTGAACAGCTACTGACAATACTGCTGCTAGTCAACAGTAGAGGCCGAACAGCTACTGACAATACTGCTGCTAGTCAACAGTAGAGGCTGAACAGCAACTGACAATACTGCTGCTAGTCAACAGTAGAGGCCGAACAGCTACTGACAATACTGCTGCTAGTCAACCGTAGAGGCCGAACAGCTACTGACAATACTGCTGCTAGTCAACAGTAGAGGCTGAACAGCTACTGACAATACTGCTGCTAGTCAACAGTAGAGGCCGAACAGCTACTGACAATACTGCTGCTAGTCAACAGTAGAGGCCGAACAGCTACTGACAATACTGCTGCTAGTCAACAGTAGAGGCCGAACAGCTACTGACAATACTGCTGCTAGTCAACAGTAGAGGCCGAACAGCTACTGACAATACTGCTGCTAGTCAACAGTAGAGGCCGAACAGCTACTGACAATACTGCTGCTAGTCAACAGTAGAGGCCGAACAGCTACTGAAAATACTGCTGCTAGTCAACCGTAGAGGCCGAACAGCTACTGACAATACTGCTGCTAGTCAACAGTAGAGGCCGAACAGCAACTGACAATACTGCTGCTAGTCAACAGTAGAGGCCGAACAGCTACTGACAATACTGCTGCTAGTCAACAGTAGAGGCCGAACAGCTACTGACAATACTGCTGCTAGTCAACAGTAGAGGCCGAACAGCTACTGACAATACTGCTGCTAGTCAACAGTAGAGGCCGAACAGCTACTGACAATACTGTTGCTAGTCAACAGTAGAGGCCGAACAGCTACTGACAATACTGCTGCTAGTCAACCGTAGAGGCCGAACAGCTACTGACAATACTGCTGCTAGAGGCCGAACAGCTACTGACAATACTGCTGCTAGTCAACAGTAGAGGCCGAACAGCTACTGACAATACTGCTGCTAGTCAACAGTAGAGGCCGAACAGCTACTGACAATACTGCTGCTAGTCAACAGTAGAGGCCGAACAGCTACTGACAATACTGCTGCTAGTCAACAGTAGAGGCCGAACAGCTACTGACAATACTGCTGCTAGTCAACAGTAGAGGCCGAACAGCTACTGACAATACTGCTGCTAGTCAACAGTAGAGGCCAAACAGCTACTGACAATACTGCTGCTAGTCAACAGTAGAGGCCAAACAGCTACTGACAATACTGCTGCTAGTCAACAGTAGAGGCCGAACAGCTACTGACAATACTGTTGCTAGTCAACAGTAGAGGCCGAACAGCTACTGACAATACTGCTGCTAGTCAACAGTAGAGGCCGAACAGCTACTGACAATACTGCTGCTAGTCAACAGTAGAGGCCGAACAGCTACTGACAATACTGTTGCTAGTCAACAGTAGAGGCCGAACAGCTACTGACAATACTGCTGCTAGTCAACCGTAGAGGCCGAACAGCTACTGACAATACTGCTGCTAGAGGCCGAACAGCTACTGACAATACTGCTGCTAGTCAACAGTAGAGGCCGAACAGCTACTGACAATACTGCTGCTAGTCAACAGTAGAGGCCGAACAGCTACTGACAATACTGCTGCTAGTCAACAGTAGAGGCCGAACAGCTACTGACAATACTGCTGCTAGTCAACAGTAGAGGCCGAACAGCTACTGACAATACTGCTGCTAGTCAACAGTAGAGGCCGAACAGCTACTGACAATACTGCTGCTAGTCAACAGTAGAGGCCAAACAGCTACTGACAATACTGCTGCTAGTCAACAGTAGAGGCCGAACAGCTACTGACAATACTGCTGCTAGAGGCCGAACAGCTACTGACAATACTGCTGCTAGTCAACCGTAGAGGCCGAACAGCTACTGACAATACTGCTGCTAGAGGCCGAACAGCTACTGACAATACTGCTGCTAGTCAACAGTAGAGGCCGAACAGCTACTGACAATACTGCTGCTAGTCAACAGTAGAGGCCGAACAGCTACTGACAATACTGCTGCTAGTCAACAGTAGAGGCCGAACAGCTACTGACAATACTGCTGCTAGTCAACAGTAGAGGCCGAACAGCTACTGACAATACTGCTGCTAGTCAACAGTAGAGGCCGAACAGCTACTGACAATACTGCTGCTAGTCAACAGTAGAGGCCGAACAGCTACTGACAATACTGCTGCTAGTCAACAGTAGAGGCCGAACAGCTACTGACAATACTGCTGCTAGTCAACAGTAGAGGCCGAACAGCTACTGACAATACTGCTGCTAGTCAACAGTAGAGGCCGAACAGCTACTGACAATACTGCTGCTAGTCAACGGTAGAGGCCGAACAGCTACTGACAATACTGCTGCTAGTCAACGGTAGAGGCCGAACAGCTACTGACAATACTGTTGCTAGTCAACAGTAGAGGCTGAACAGCTACTGACAATACTGCTGCTAGTCAACAGTAGAGGCCGAACAGCTACTGACAATACTGCTGCTAGTCAACAGTAGAGGCCGAACAGCTACTGACAATACTGCTGCTAGTCAACCGTAGAGGCCGAACAGCTACTGACAATACTGCTGCTAGAGGCCGAACAGCTACTGACAATACTGCTGCTAGTCAACAGTAGAGGCCGAACAGCTACTGACAATACTGCTGCTAGTCAACAGTAGAGGCCAAACAGCTACTGACAATACTGCTGCTAGTCAACAGTAGAGGCCGAACAGCTACTGACAATACTGCTGCTAGTCAACAGTAGAGGCCAAACAGCTACTGACAATACTGCTGCTAGTCAACAGTAGAGGCCGAACAGCTACTGACAATACTGCTGCTAGAGGCCGAACAGCTACTGACAATACTGCTGCTAGTCAACAGTAGAGGCCGAACAGCTACTGACAATACTGCTGCTAGTCAACAGTAGAGGCCGAACAGCTACTGACAATACTGCTGCTAGTCAACAGTAGAGGCCGAACAGCTACTGACAATACTGCTGCTAGTCAACAGTAGAGGCCGAACAGCTACTGACAATACTGCTGCTAGTCAACAGTAGAGGCCGAACAGCTACTGACAATACTGCTGCTAGTCAACAGTAGAGGCCGAACAGCTACTGACAATACTGCTGCTAGTCAACAGTAGAGGCCGAACAGCTACTGACAATACTGCTGCTAGTCAACAGTAGAGGCCGAACAGCTACTGACAATACTGCTGCTAGTCAACAGTAGAGGCCGAACAGCTACTGACAATACTGCTGCTAGTCAACCGTAGAGGCCGAACAGCTACTGACAATACTGCTGCTAGTCAACAGTAGAGGCCGAACAGCTACTGACAATACTGCTGCTAGTCAACAGTAGAGGCTGAACAGCTACTGACAATACTGCTGCTAGTCAACAGTAGAGGCCGAACAGCTACTGACAATACTGCTGCTAGTCAACAGTAGAGGCCGAACAGCTACTGACAATACTGCTGCTAGTCAACAGTAGAGGCTGAACAGCTACTGACAATACTGCTGCTAGTCAACAGTAGAGGCCGAACAGCTACTGACAATACTGCTGCTAGTCAACAGTAGAGGCCGAACAGCTACTGACAATACTGCTGCTAGTCAACCGTAGAGGCCGAACAGCTACTGACAATACTGCTGCTAGTCAACAGTAGAGGCCGAACAGCTACTGACAATACCACTGCTAGTCAACAGTAGAGGCCGAACAGC
>NC_048581.1:4275002-4280002 GCF_013265735.2 Oncorhynchus mykiss | reverse complement strand
TCTTCTCCTTCATCTCTTCCCTCTCTCCACTCCCTTTCTCTTCTCCGTCATCTCTTCCCTCTCTCCACTCCCTCTGTCTTCTCCTTCATCTCTTCCCTCTCTCCACTCCCTTTCTCTTCTCCTTCATCTCTTCCCTCTCTCCACTCCCTCTGTCTTCTCCTTCATCTCTTCCCTCTCTCCACTCCCTCTGTCTTCTCCTTCATCTCTTCCCTCTCTCCAGTCCCTTTCTCTTCTCCTTCATCTCTTCCCTCTCTCTACTCCCTCTGTCTTCTCCTTCATCTCTTCCCTCTCTCCACTCCCTTTCTCTTCTCCTTCATCTCTTCCCTCTCTCCACTCCCTCTGTCTTCTCCTTCATCTCTTCCCTCTCTCCACTCCCTTTCTCTTCTCCTTCATCTCTTCCCTCTCTCTACTCCCTCTGTCTTCTCCTTCATCTCTTCCCTCTCTCCACTCCCTTTCTCTTCTCCTTCATCTCTTCCCTCTCTCCACTCCCTCTGTCTTCTCCTTCATCTCTTCCCTCTCTCTACTCCCTCTGTCTTCTCCTTCATCTCTTCCCTCTCTCCACTCCCTCTGTCTTCTCCTTCATCTCTTCCCTCTCTCCACTCCCTCTGTCTTCTCCTTCACCTCTTCCCTCTCTCCACTCCCTCTGTCTTCTCCTTCATCTCTTCCCTCTCTCCACTCCCTCTGTCTTCTCCTTCATCTCTTCCCTCTCTCCACTCCCTCTGTCTTCTCCTTCATCTCTTCCCTCTCTCTACTCCCTCTGTCTTCTCCTTCACCTCTTCCCTCTCTCCACTCCCTTTCTCTTCTCCTTCATCTCTTCCCTCTCTCCACTCCCTCTGTCTTCTCCTTCATCTCTTCCCTCTCTCCACTCCCTCTGTCTTCTCCTTCACCTCTTCGCTCTCTCCACTCCCTTTCTCTTCTCCTTCATCTCTTCCCTCTCTCCACTCCCTCTGTCTTCTCCTTCACCTCTTCCCTCTCTCCACTCCCTTTCTCTTCTCCTTCACCTCTTCCCTCTCTCCACTCCCTTTCTCTTCTCCTTCATCTCTTCCCTCACTCCACTCCCTCTGTCTTCTCCTTCATCTCTTCCCTCTCTCTACTCCCTTTCTCTTCTCCTTCATCTCTTCCCTCTCTCCAGTCCCTTTCTCCCTCTGTCTTCTCCTTCATCTCTTCCCTCTCTCCACTCCCTTTCTCTTCTCCTTCATCTCTTCCCTCTCTCCACTCCCTTTCTCCCTCTGTCTTCTCCTTCATCTCTTCCCTCTCTCTACTCCCTTTCTCTTCTCCTTCATCTCTTCCCTCTCTCCACTCCCTTTCTCCCTCTGTCTTCTCCTTCATCTCTTCACTCCCTCTGTCTTCTCCTTCATCTCTTCCCTCTCTCCACTCCCTTTCTCCCGCTCATCCTTTTTGTTCCAATGACAGTCACCATACCACAGTTTCCATGGCAAATCAATGGCCAATAGTCTTCACTTCAGTGAATAATGCCCACAAAGCCGGTGTTTGGAGGATATATTGGCACGGGTGTTGTTAGGTCACTTTTATACAACGGGCCACCAACATATTCAAATAATGATTGATGGATTTTCATTTTTAAAAAAAAAACGTTATTTTGATGAATTTATCTATTTCGTCCTTCCACAAGACAAAGAGTCCAGAAAGAAATCTATGGTTGCTGCCCGAGCCAGCTGGTCGTTGGTTGTAAATGTTCCATTGCCATACTGGCTGGCAACGTTTGTGTCCCTCGCTCGCTAACGAGCCAACTATGTCTAACTTACAGTCCCGTCAAACAGTGCAGAGAGAATAACAACAGCAGCTGCATTTTGTTGAAGCTGTTTTCTAGTGGCATGAGCTAACGAGGCGGTGATTTCGCCTGGGCGTAGAAGATGAGCTCTCTCGTTGTTCAGAGGCGCTAGCCTTGTTCAGAGGAGCTAGCCTTGTTCAGAGGAGCTAGCCTTGTTCAGAGGAGCTAGCCTTGTTCAAAGGAGCTAGCCTTGTTCAGAGGAGCTAGCCTTGTTCAGAGGAGCTAGCCTCGTTCAGAGGAGCTAGCCTTGTTCAGAGGAGCTAGCCTTGTTCAGAGGAGCTAGCCTTGTTCAGAGGAGCTAGCCTTGTTCAGAGGAGCTAGCCTTGTTCAGAGGAGCTAGCCCTGTTCAGAGGAGCTAGCCTTGTTCAGAGGAGCTAGCCTTGTTCAGAGGAGCTAGCCTTGTTCAGAGGAGCTAGCCTTGTTCAGAGGAGCTAGCCTTGTTCAGAGGAGCTAGCCTTGTTCAGAGGAGCCAGCCTTGTTCAGAGGAGCTAGCCTTGTTCAGAGGAGCTAGCCAACGACACAAGAAACACAATCACTTTAAAGTGAAGCTGGAAACACGGAAAACTAACTACCTTTTCTCACTTGACATTTCTTTGTATATTTCCATAAATACTATGCAAGCTGATTCATGATTTTCGACTGGCCGAGAAACGCTGCCTGCCTCTCTCTCTCTCTCTCTCTCTCTCTCTCACCCCGACTCCCGACCTCTACACATTCATTACTACGGGACAGTTGGAGAATATTGAAACAGTGTTGCAAATGTCGTAGAGACAGACGGCAAAGGTTGATATAAATCTCCGCTGTTGAAAACGAATTGTTAGTCTAAAAGACATGTGAGATAATGTCTAGATGCTTTTTATAGTGGAGATCAAGGTTATAAATTGCCCGGCTGGGCTGATGAGGCAGTGGATTGGGCTGATGAGACAGTGGATAGGGCTGATGAGACAGTGGATTGGGCTGATGAGACAGTGGATTGGGCTGATGAGACAGTGGATTGGGCTGATGAGACAGTGGATTGGGCTGATGAGACAGTGGATTGCGCAGTCAGATGGAACAGAGTAAGATAGGGTATATAGGGTATATAGGGACAGATAGGGTCTATTGGGACAGATAGGGTACATAGGGTAGATAGGGGATATAGGGACAGATAGGGTATATAGGGACAGATAGTGTGTGTGTGTGTTGGCGGGGGGGTGTCAGGAAAAGTTGGTAATTGGACTGGTAGAGTCAGAGGTGAACCCCTCGAGTGTCTGACACAGCTCTCTCTCTCCTTCTCTCTGTCTCTCTCTCTCTCTCTCTCTCTCTCTTCGTCTGTCTCTCTCCTCTGAATTTATAAGTATGAGCCACTGGGAGATAATTAGCACAGAATCAAACCCACACAGTCCACAACACACAGTCCACAACACACACAGTCCACAACACACAGTCCACAACATACACAGTCCACAACACACAGTCCACAACACACACAGTCCACAACACACAGTCCACAACACACAGTCCACAAGACACACAGTCCACAACACACAGTCCACAACACACAGTCCACAACACACAGTCCACAACACACAATCCACAACACACAGTCCACAACACACAGTCCACAACACACAGTCCACAACACACAGTCCACAACACACAGTCCACAACACACACAGTCCACAACACACACAGTCCACAACACACAGTCCACAAAACACACAGTCCACAACACACAGTCCACAACACACAGTCCACAACACACAGTCCACAACACACAGAATCATAGCCAGGGGAAGGAAGGGTCCTTCATCATTTATTACCTATAGAATCATAGCCAGGGGAAGGAAGGGTCCTTCATCATTTATTACCTATAGAATCATAGCCAGGGGAAGGTTCCTTCATCATTTATTACCTATAGAATCATAGCCAGGGGAAGGAATGGTCCTTCATCATTTATTACCTATAGAATCATAGCCATGGGAAGGAAGGGCCCTTCATCATTTATTACCTATAGAATCATAGCCAGGGTAAGGGTCCTTCATCATTTATTACCTATAGAATCATAGCCAGGGGAAGGGTCCTTCATCATTTACTTCCTTATAGAATCATAGCCAGAGGAAGGAATGGTCCTTCATCATTTATTACCTATAGAATCATAACCAGGGGAAGGGTCCTTCATCATTTATTACCTATAGAATCATAGCCAGGGGAAGGGTCCTTCATCATTTATTACCTATAGAATCATAGCCAGAGGAAGGAAGGGTCCTTCATCATTTATTACCTATAGAATCATAGCCAGAGGAAGGGTCCTTCATCATTTATTTCCTGAATCGTTGCCATGGTTATGATAGAATCGTTGCCATGGTTTTGATAGAATCGTTGCCATGGTTATGATAGAATTGTTACCATGGTTATGATAGAATTGTTACCATGGTTATGATAGAATCGTTGCCATGGTTATGATAGAATCGGCGCCATGGTTATAATAGAATCGTTGCCATGGTTATGATAGAATCGTTGCCATGGTTATGATAGAATTGTTGCGTTGCCATGGTTATAATAGAATCGTTGCCATGGTTATGATTCTATCAGGAAATAAATGATGAGTTGAGACGCTGGAGAGATGAGAGTTTCAGACTCGATCAGAGCACAGAGACAGATCACAGAAAGTGAATGTCCTTTTAGTTCTGTGAGAGATACAGACGCTCTTCTCTCTGTCGTCACATCAATGTCCACGGGCTGATCTATATAGGCTACAAAGTTGAGCAGAGCATGAACCCGGGCCGGCCCAACATGGATCAATTCTATGAATATCAGACACATTTTCACAGTAGGTTTTGTTCAGGGGGAGGAGAATCACAGAGGAGTCCACTTGAATTAACTGATTGTTTTGATTTTAATCGGTCCAGAACTGAGAGGTACCGGATCCTGTTCCGGCTCAAATGAAAGACTAGAGAGGGGAGGGAGAGATGGAGGGAGAGATGGAGAGATGGAGGGGGAGATGGAGGGCGAGATGGAGGGAGAGATGGAGGGAGAGATGGAGAGATGACGAGATGGAGGGAGAGATGGAGAGACAGAGATGGAGGGAGAGATGGAGAGAGAGATGGAGGGGTGCGGTGGAAGAAAGTTAGTGTGGACCAGTAAATCCTGGAAAAACACTTTTCACTTCAGAGGAACAACAACAACTCAACTCACTGGAGTGAAACTGAGCTAAAGAAAACATTAT
>NC_048581.1:4255002-4267502 GCF_013265735.2 Oncorhynchus mykiss | reverse complement strand
GGAGAGGAGAGGAGAGGAGAGGAGAGGGTTTGTGGTTTTTCTCCTAGTTCCCAATGCTTCGCTCCACAACAACAAGCCAATCCCTCCTAACCAACCTAAACCCAGCTCTTCATTCTTCATTTATGAGTTGAGAGAGCGAGAAATCGCCTGAGCCGCGTGGAGAATTAGTGAGGTACGGAAACAAACCAACAAGCTTCTAGAGAAGACAGGATGCTGTTCAGTATTCCACAACTGTAACAGGGATATTTACATTTGTCATGTTAGTCATTTAGCATCTGATCCAGAGTCACATACAGTCAGTGCATTCATCTTCAGATAGCAGCTCGGTGGGACAACCACATGTCTCAGTCATTTAGCATCTGATCCAGAGTCACATACAGTCAGTGCATTCATCTTCAGATAGCAGCTTGGTGGGACAACCACGTCTCAGTCATAGAAAGTACAATTTCCTCAGTAAAGTAGTTATCAGCAAGGACCCAACTAGAAAGGGGTGTTAGTTGACCACAACGTTTAATAGAATGTTCAGTATTCTGTGTGTTATTCTAGAACACTGTGTATTAGTTCAGTATTCTGTGTGTTACTCTAGAACACTGTGTATTAGTTCAGTATTCTGTGTTACTATAGAACACTGTGTATTAGTTCAGTATTCTGTGTTACTATAGAACACTGTGTATTAGTTCAGTATTCTGTGTTACTCTAGAACACTGTGTATTAGTTCAGTATTCTATGTGTTACTCTAGAACACTGTGTATTAGTTCAGCATTCTATGTGTTACTATAGAACACTGTGTATTAGTTCAGTATTCTACGTTACTATAGAACACTGTGTTAGTTCCCTGAGAGGAGGATGGATATGTCCCTCTTACTCTATTTCCTCCTATTTCTCTTTCCAGGTCGTGGTTCTAACCGACCACCTCTCTGCCCTCTACCTCTCCCTCAATCCCTCAATCCCTCACCTGTCTTTCATCTATCTCTTCCATCTTCATCCATATTTCATCCCCTTCCATTCCTCATCCTTCTCTTTCTCCTCAGCCCTCTTTCAACGTCTCTGTCTCCCATCACCTCACCCCCATGACCTTCCCCCTCTTACACAGCTTGGGGTCGGATTAGATAGAGAGAGAGTGAGAGAGAGAGAGAGCGCGAGAGAGAGCGAGAGAGAGAGAGGACGAGAGAGAGGACGAGAGGACGAGAAAGAGGAGGGAGGGAGAGGAGGGAGAGAGAGGGGGGGGAGAGAGAGAGACAGAAGGATGGGGGGAGAGATACTTTTTTGCAAGTTCAGGTCTCAGGTGTTGAATTTTAAAGGGCTATCTCAGCAGAGATCACCTGTACCAACAGCCCCCACCTGTACAAACCAAATGACACACACACACACACAGACACACACACACACACACACACACACACACACACACACACAGACACCCTCACACACACCCAGTAGAGACGGTACACCGTAGAGGGAGTAGAGACGGAACACATGTTTAATTCAACAACCTTCTATTTCTACATATACTCATCTTCCTACAGCAGCACCTGACACACAAACATAAAGAATGGAGGGAGAGGAAGGGAGGAGGAGAGGAGAGAGGAGAGGACGAGGAGAGGAGGGAGGGGAGGAGGAGGAGAGGAGGAGAGGAGGAGAGGGGAGGAGGGAGGGGAGGAGGAGAGGAGGAGAGGAGAAGGAGAGGAGAGAGGAGAGGTGTAGAGAAAGGTGTAGAGAAAGGAGTACAGGGGAGGGGAGGGGAGGGGGAGGGGAGAGGAGGGGAGGGGAGGGGAGAGGAGGGGAGGGGAGGGGAGGGGAGGGGAGGGGAGAGGTGTAGAGAAAGGAGTAGAGAGGAGGGGAGAGGAGGGGAGGGGGAGGGGAGAGGAGGGGAGGGGAGGGGAGGGGAGGGGAGGGGAGGGGAGGGGAGAGGAGGGGAGGGGAGGGGAGGGGGATAGGTGATGTTCCTGCTTCCCAGGGTGCTCTGTAATGGAAGTTCAGCATTCCAAACTAATCCCTCCCTTCCACCTCCCTGCTCTGGGACCCTGGTCATATCATTGTAAATGTATCTACATCCAACAAACTCTCACAGTCTCACTGCAGAATTAGACGTTCATCCACGTTCTACAAACGTCAAGTTTCCCCATTAAGGGTTCAGTCACTCATTCTGAATGGTTAAGGTTAGGGTTCAGTTTAGTCACTCATTCTGAATGGTTAAGGTTAGGGTTCAGTTTAGTCACTCATTCTGAATGGTTAAGGTTAGGGTTCAGTTTAGTCACTCATTCTGAATGGTTAAGGTTAGGGTTCAGTTTAGTCACTCATTCTGAATGGTTAAGGTTAGGGTTCAGTTCAGTCACTCATTCTGAATGGTTAAGGTTAGGGTTCAGTTTAGTCACTCATTCTGAATGGTTAAGGTAAGGGTTCAGTTTAGTCACTCATTCTGAATGGTTAAGGTTAGGGTTCAGTTTAGTCACTCATTCTGAATGGTTACGGTTAGGGTTCAGTTTAGTCACTCATTCTGAATGGTTAAGTTTAGGGTTCAGTTTAGTCACTCATTCTGAATGGTTAAGGTTAGGGTTCAGTTTAGTCACTCATTCTGAATGGTTAAGGTTAGGGTTCAGTTTAGTCACTCATTCTGAATGGTTAAGGTTAGGGTTCAGTTTAGTCACTCATTCTGAATGTTTAAAGTTAGGGTTCAGTTTAGTCACTCATTCTGAATGGTTAAGGTTAGGGTTCAGTTTAGTCACTCATTCTGAATGGTTAAGGTTAAGGTTCAGTTTAGTCACTCATTCTGAATGGTTAAGGTTAGGGTTCAGTTTAGTCTCTCATTCTGAATGGTTAAGGTTAGGGTTCAGTTTAGTCACTCATTCTGAATGGTTAAGGTTAGGGTTCAGTTTAGTCACTCATTCTGAATGGTTAAGGTTAGGGTTCAGTTTAGTCACTCATTCTGAATGGTTAAGGTTAGGGTTCAGTTTAGTCACTCATTCTGAATGGTTAAGGTAAGGGTTCAGTTTAGTCACTCATTCTGAATGGTTAAGGTTAGGGTTCAGTTTAGTCACTCATTCTGAATGGTTAAGGTTAGGGTTCAGTTTAGTCACTCATTCTGAATGGTTAAGATAAGGGTTCAGTTTAGTCACTCATTCTGAATGGTTAAGGTTGAAGATATCCCTCTAGTGGTGTGGGGGCTGTGCTTTGGCAAAGTGGGTGGGGTTATATCCTTCCTGTTTGGCCCTGTCCGGGGGTGTCCTCAGATGGGGCCACAGTGTCTCCTGACCCCTCCTGTCTCAGCCTCCAGTATTTATGCTGCAGTAGTTAATGTGTCGGGGGGCTAGGGTCAGTTTGATATATCTGGAGTACTTCTCCTGTCCTATTCGGTGTCCTGTGTGAATTTAAGTGTGCTCTTTCTAATTCTCTCTTTCTTTCTCTCTTTCGGAGGACCTGAGCCCTAGGACCATGCCTCAGGACTACCTGACATGATGACTCCTTGCTGTCCCCAGTCCACCTGGCCGTGCTGCTGCTCCAGTTTCAACTGTTCTGCCTTATTATTATTGGACCATGCTGGTCATTTATGAACATTTGAACATCTTGGCCATGTTCTGTTATAATCTCCACCCGGCACAGCCAGAAGAGGACTGGCCACCCCACATAGCCTGGTTCCTCTCTAGGTTTCTTCCTAGGTTTTGGCCTTTCTAGAGAGGTTTTCCTAGCCACCGTGCTTCTACACCTGCATTGCTTGCTGTTTGGGGTTTTAGGCTGGGTTTCTGTACAGCACTTTGAGATATCAGCTGATGTACGAAGGGCTTTATAAATACATTTGATTTGATTTGATTTGATTTAAGGTTAGGGTTCAGTTTAGTCACTCATTCTGAATGGTTAAGGTAAGGGTTCAGTTTAGTCTCTCATTCTGAATGGTTAAGGTAAGGGTTCAGTTTAGTCACTCATTCTGAATGGTTAAGGTTAGGGTTCAGTTTAGTCACTCATTCTGAATGGTTAAGGGTTAAACTTCTTAAGGATAGGACTTTTTGGGGATATAAAGGACTTTATCGAACAAAACGACCATTTGTTGTGTAGCTGGGACCCTTGGGATTGCAAACAGAGGAAGATCTTCAAAAGCTAAGAGATTTATTTTATCGCTATATCTGACTTTTGTGACGCCTCTGATTGGTTGGAAAATGTTTTTAATGATTTTGTATGCGGGGTGCTGTCCTCAGATAATCGCATGGTATGCTTTCGCAGTAAAGCCTTTTTGAAATCTGACAAAGAAGTTAAGCTTTTACATGATGTATGACACTACACACGATTTTTGTATTTTGAATTTCGCGCTCTGCAATTTCACCGGATGTTGGCGAGGTGGGTCACTAGCGCCTCACTTAGCCGGATTGGGTTCACACAACAAGTGTCTAAGACTGGACTCGAACATGCAACCTTCTGATGCAGTGTCTACTTGATGGTAATAACACTCACTATATTACCCCTAGTGGGTAGTTTGGAGGGCATTTCCTGAAGTCCTCAGGAGGAGAGGAGAGGAGAGGAGAGGAGAGGAGAGGAGAGGAGATATACACACCACCCACACACACACATTGATATATATCCACACCACACACACACACACATTGATATATATATACACACCACACACCCACACACACACAGATATATATCCAGTGGCTGGGTCTTTCAGCATGACAATGATTCCAAACACACCCGGGCAATGAAGGAGTGGCTTCGTAAGAAGCATTTCAAGGTCCTGGAGTGGCCTAGCCAGTCTCCAGATCTCAACCCCATAGAAAATCTTTGGAGGGAGTTGAAAGTCCGTGTTGCCCAGCAACAGCCCCAAAACATCACTGCTCTAGAGGAGATCTGCATGGAGGAATGGGCCAAAATACCAGCAACAGTGTGTGAAAACCTTGTGAAGACTTACAGAAAACATTTGACCTCTGTCATTGCCAACAGAGGGTATATAACAAAGTATTGAGATAAACTTCTGTTAATGACCAAATACTTATTTTCCACCATAATTTGCAAATAAATTCATTAAAAATCCTACAATGTGATTTTCTGGATTTTTTTTCTCATTTTGTCTGTCTTAGTTGAAGTGTACCTATGATGAAAATTACAGGCCTCTCTCATCTTTTTTAAGTAGGAGAACTTGCACAATTGGTGGCTGACTAAATACTTTTTTGCCCCACTGTATACACACACACACACACACACACACACACACACACACACACACACACACACACACACACACACACACACACACACACACACACACACACACACACACACACACACACACACACACGCACACACACACACACACACACACACACACACACACACGAGGCGAGAGCAAAACGTTTTTAACAACAAGCCCTTCCAAAGCACCATTTATTTCAGCTGAACATGGTTTGAACCCTGGAGAGATTTAAAATCAGTTTGTGTTGCTGGTTTCAGCCAGTTAGCCTGCAGCCCTGTGAGTCAGAACTGCAGCTCTGTTGCAGGAGGAGAAACTAATGCTGTTCGCAGTTAGCATCGAGCTAACAATTAACACGGCTAGGGAAAACTAACATTCTGCTAGCATTTAAACCACGGCTTGGGAAAACTAACATTCTGCTAGCATTCATCACAACTAGGGAAAACTAACATTCTGCTAGCATTCATCATCACAACTAGGGAAAACTAACATTCTGCTAGCATTCATCACAACTAGGGAAAACTAACATTCTTCTAGCATTTAAAACACGGCTTGGGAAAACTAACATTCTGCTAGCATTCATCACAACTAGGGAAAACTAACATTCTGCTAGCATTCATCACAGCTAGGGAAAACTAACATTCTGCTAGCATTCATCATCACAACTAGGGAAAACTAACATTCTGCTAGCATTCATCACAACTAAGGAAAACTAACATTCTTCTAGCATTTAAAACACGGCTTGGGAAAACTAACATTCTGCTAGCATTCATCACAACTAGGGAAAACTAACATTCTGCTAGAATTCATCATCACAATTAGGGAAAACTAACATTCTGCTAGCATTCATCACAACTAGGGAAAACTAACATTCTGCTAGCATTTATCACAACTAGGGAAAACTAACATTCTGCTAGCATTCATCATCACAACTAGGGAAAACTAACATTCTGCTAGCATTCATCACAACTAGGGAAAACTAACATTCTGCTAGCATTCATCACAACTAGGGAAAACTAACATTCTGCTAGCATTCATCACAACTAGGGAAAACTAACATTCTGCTAGCATTCATCACAACTAGGGAAAACTAACATTCTTCTAGCATTTAAAACACGGCTTGGGAAAACTAACATTCTGCTAGCATTCATCACAACTAGGGAAAACTAACATTCTGCTAGCATTCATCACAACTAGGGAAAACTAACATTCTGCTAGCATTCATCATCACAATTAGGGAAAACTAACATTCTGCTAGCATTCATCACAACTAGGGAAAACTAACATTCTGCTAGCATTCATCACAACTAGGGAAAACTAACATTCTGCTAGCATTTAAAACACGGCTAGGGAAAACTAACATTCTGCTTGCATTCATCACAACTAGTGAAAACTAACATTCTGCTAGCATTCATTACAACTAGGGAAAACTAACATTCTGATAGCATTCATCACAACTACTGAAAACTAACATTCTGCTAGCATTCATCACAACTAGTGAAAACTAACATTCTGCTAGCATTCATCACAACTAGGGAAAACTAACATTCTGCTAGCATTCATCACAACTAGGGAAAACTAACATTCTGCTAGCATTTATCACAACTAGGGAAAACTAACATTCTGATAGCATTCATCACAACTAGGGAAAACTAACATTCTGCTAGCATTCATCACAACCAGGGAAAACTAACATTCTGCTAGCATTTAAAACACGGCTAGGGAAAACTAACATTCTGCTAGCATTCATCACAACTAGTGAAAACTAACATTCTGCTAGCATTCATCACAACTAGGGAAAACTAACATTCTGCTAGCATTCATCACAACTAGGGAAAACTAACATTCTGGATGCCGCCGTGAAATTCGAGGCCTGGCGAGACTATTATCAAGTGCTTGTCAAATTGTGAATGAGAGACTGATGAAGTGTGTGCAGCCTGCGCAAAAAACACAAACAAAAGCAGAGCTCAAAGCCTTTCATGCTCATTTTTTCAAATCTTCATTATAGTGGCATCATGCCGCCTTAGAACGTATAAAAAATCTAAACATGCGGCCCAGTGGCCTTAGAACGTTTGTATCACAACTAAAGTTGCATAAATAACAGTTTTCTTTGTGAAACCACTTAACACAGAATAGGTGCATGTGGTCACTCCCTCAAATCGTTTAGAGAAAATATCCGTTATATTTTATTCAGCTGTGTTCTATTGTCTTATCATCATACTATAAAATAATATCAAATACTATCCAAATAAAATAATATTTTTTAAAAAATTATTAAATAATGTCACTGAATTCTAAGCAAATCTTGTCTGCTAAATGAACAAGTGTAGCCCACAACCATTAAGGCAGATCAGGGCCTGACATAAGGACAACTCAGAGTGTGCAATTCTGTTCTTCTGAAATACACTACATTTGCTTCATATCATGTTGATTTAGACCTGTCTAAAATAAATTATATATCTATTGTGATGGTGTATTCTGACAAATGGATTTGAGCTTTGAGTAGCTAGGCTACCTCCACCATTTTACGTTCACCCTCAAACCACTTCACATCAGTGTTTAGTGAGGAACACAAACAGAGAGAGAAAAGACCTGTCATGACTCTCCTGTAAGGATATGAAGGATTTGGGTTACAGTGAGTCCACTCTACAGCGCTCTCTCTCTCTCTATCTCCCTCTCTCTCTCTCCCTCTCTCTCCCTCTCCCTCCCTCCCTCTCTCTCTCTCTCGCAGAGGGGGGAAGTTGGCCGTTTTATGACGGCCGTAAACACCTTCTAGAAACTCTGCCTTTAGGCTCCTCAGGATGGTCTCTGTCTCTCTCTCTCTCTCTCTCTCTCTCTCTCTCCCGCAGAGGGGGGAAGTTGGCCGTTTTATGACGGCCGTAAATACCTTCTAGAAACTCTGCCTTTGGGCTCCTCAGGATGGAGGGGAAAGAAACCTTTCGTTACAAGTTGTTCCTGCCAAAACGACAACATCAAAAGGCTGGAAACACGATATTTCTGAGATCCAAAACATTGTGAATGGTCCGTTAAAGAATAACCAAGGACGGTATAACTAAATAACTGTACCTCTACATCTAAATGTTGTGGAACTTGTATGATTAAATATTGTGACTGTCACGCGGGACTAGGTGGGTGCAGGAATCAGACGCAGAGAGAGAGAGTAACTGAGTAAAGTGCTTTACTCATGTCCAACAGTTGTTGTTTTGTGACATCATGAAGAACACAGAGAAATGAAGAGCAGAAACTGAGAGGTAGAGAAGAGAGAGAATAGAGAAGACAGGAAACAGGTGTAATGAGGAGGAAGTAGAACTCTGATGAAAGAGAAACAGAGAAGAGAGAGAATAGAGAAGACAGGAAACAGGTGTAATGAGGAGGAAGTAGAACTCTGAGGAAAGAAAAACAGAGAAGAGAGAGAATAGAGAAGACAGGAAACAGGTGTAATGAGGAGGAAATAGAACTCTGTGTTCTGACCTTGTCGGCCATGATCATGGAGGATCCCCCGTACACCCCCAGGACAGGAAGTGATGTTTGAGAGGACAGGAAGTCCAGGATCTGAGAGATGGCTTCCTGGTCCGACCCATCAGCAAAGACAAGGCCATGGAGAGGCTTCTTTTGGAGCAGCTCACACACCTGTTATCAAACACACAGGTAGGTGTTATACACACAGGTAGGTGTTGTATACAGGTAGGTGTTGTATACAGGTAGGTGTTATATACACAGGTAGGTGTTATACACAGGTAGGTGTTATACACACAGGTAGGTGTTATATACAGGTAGGTATTATATACAGGTAGGTGTTATACACAGGTAGGTGTTATATACAGGTAGGTGTTATATACAGGTAGGTGTTATATACAGGTAGGTGTTATATACAGGTAGGTGTTATATACACAGGTAGGTGTTATATACAGGTAGGTGTTATATACAGGTAGGTGTTATATACAGGTAGGTGTTATATACACAGGTAGGTGTTATATACAGGTAGGTGTTATATACAGGTAGGTGTTATATACACAGGTAGGTGTTATATACAGGTAGGTGTTATCTACAGGTAGGTGTTATATACAGGTAGGTGTTATATACAGGTAGGTGTTATATACACAGGTAGGTGTTATACACAGGTAGGTGTTATATACAGGTAGGTGTTATATACAGGTAGGTGTTATATACACAGGTAGGTGTTATATACAGGTAGGTGTTATACACAGGTAGGTGATATACACAGGTAGGTGTTATATACAGGTAGGTGTTATACACAGGTAGGTGTTATACACAGGTAGGTGTTATACACAGGTAGGTGTTATATACAGGTAGGTGTTATATACAGGTAGGTGTTATATACAGGTAGGTGTTACACACAGGTAGGTGTTATACACAGGTAGGTGTTATATACACAGGTAGGTGTTATACACAGGTAGGTGTTATACACAGGTAGGTGTTATACACACAGGTAGGTGTTATATACAGGTAAGTGTTATACACAGGTAGGTGTTATACACAGGTAGGTGTTATATACAGGTAGGTGTTATATACAGGTAGGTGTTATATACACAGGTAGGTGTTATACACAGGTAGGTGTTATATACAGGTAGGTATTATATACAGGTAGGTGTTATATACACAGGTAGGTGTTATACACAGGTAGGTGTTATACACAGGTAGGTGTTATATACAGGTAGGTATTATATACAGGTAGGTGTTATATACACAGGTAGGTGTTATACACAGGTAGGTGTTATATACAGGTAGGTGTTATATACAGGTAGGTGTTATACACAGGTAGGTGTTATATACAGGTAGGTATTATATACAGGTAGGTGTTATATACAGGCAGGTGTTATATACAGGTAGGTGTTATATACAGGTAGGTGTTATATACAGGCAGGTGTTATATACAGGTAGGTGTTATATACAGGTAGGTGTTATACACAGGTAGGTGTTATACACAGGTAGGTGTTATATACAGGTAGGTGTTATATACAGGTAGGTGTTATACACAGGTAGGTGTTACATACAGGTAGGTGTTATACACACAGGTAGGTGTTATACACAGGTAGGTGTTATACACACAGGTAGGTGTTATATACAGGTAGGTATTATATACAGGTAGGTGTTATATACAGGCAGGTGTTATATACAGGTAGGTGTTATATACAGGTAGGTGTTATATACAGGTAGGTGTTATACACAGGTAGGTGTTATACACAGGTAGGTGTTATATACAGGTAGGTATTATATACAGGTAGGTGTTATATACACAGGTAGGTGTTATACACAGGTAGGTGTTATATACAGGTAGGTGTTATACACAGGTAGGTGTTTAATACAGGTAGGTATTATATACAGGTAGGTGTTATACACAGGTAGGTGTTATACACAGGTAGGTGTTATACACAGGTAGGTGTTATACACAGGTAGGTGTTATACACAGGTAGGTGTTATATACAGGTAGGTGTTGTATACAGGTAGTTGTTATATACACAGGTAGGTGTTATACACAGGTAGGTGTTATACACAGGTAGGTGTTATATACAGGTAGGTGTTATATACACAGGTAGGTGTTATACACAGGTAGGTGTTATACACAGGTAGGTGTTATATACAGGTAGGTGTTATATACAGGTAGGTGTTATATACACAGGTAGGTGTTATACACACAGGTAGGAGTTATACACACAGGTAGGTGTTATATACAGGTAGGTGTTATACACAGGTAGGTGTTATACACAGGTAGGTGTTATATACAGGTAGGTGTTATACACACAGGTAGGTGTTATATACAGGTAGGTGTTATACACAGGCAGGTGTTATATACAGGTAGGTGTTATACACAGGTAGGTGTTATACACAGGTAGGTGTTATATACAGGTAGGTGTTATATACAGGTAGGTGTTATATACAGGTAGGTGTTATATACAGGTAGGTATTATATACAGGTAGGTGTTATATACAGGTAGGTGTTACACACAGGTAGGTGTTATACACAGGTAGGTGTTATACACAGGTAGGTGTTATATACAGGTAGGTGTTATATACAGGTAGGTGTTATATACAGGTAGGTGTTATACACAGGTAGGTGTTGTATACAGGTAGGTGTTATACACAGGTAGGTGTTGTATACAGGTAGGTGTTATACACAGGTAGGTGTTATACACAGGTAGGTGTTATACACAGGTAGGTGTTATATACAGGTAGGTGTTATATACAGGTAGGTATTATATACAGGTAGGTGTTATATACAGGTAGGTGTTATATACAGGTAGGTGTTATACACAGGTAGGTGTTATATACAGGTAGGTGTTATATACAGGTAGGTGTTATATACACAGGTAGGTGTTATATACAGGTAGGTGTTATACACAGGTAGGTGTTATATACAGGTAGGTGTTATATACAGGCAGGTGTTATATACAGGTAGGTGTTATACACACAGGTAGGTGTTATACACAGGTAGGTGTTATATACAGGTAGGTGTTATATACAGGTAGGTGTTATACACAGGTAGGTGTTATATACAGGTAGGTGTTATATACAGGTAGGTGTTATACACAGGTAGGTGTTATATACAGGTAGGTGTTATACACAGGTAGGTGTTATATACAGGTAGGTGTTATATACAGGCAGGTGTTATATACAGGTAGGTGTTACACACAGGTAGGTGTTATACACAGGTAGGTGTTATATACAGGTAGGTGTTATACACAGGTAGGTGTTATACACAGGTAGGTGTTATATACAGGTAGGTGTTATATACAGGCAGGTGTTATATACAGGTAGGTGTTACACACAGGTAGGTGTTATACACAGGTAGGTGTTATATACAGGTAGGTGTTATACACAGGTAGGTGTTATACACAGGTAGGTGTTATATACAGGTAGGTGTTATATACAGGTAGGTGTTATATACAGGTAGGTGTTATACACAGGTAGGTGTTATATACAGGTAGGTGTTATACACAGGTAGGTGTTATATACAGGTAGGTGTTATACACACAGGTAGGTGTTATACACAGGTAGGTGTTATATACAGGTAGGTGTTATATACAGGTAGGTGTTATATACAGGTAGGTGTTATATACAGGTAGGTGTTATACACACAGGTAGGTGTTATACACAGGTAGGTGTTATATACAGGTAGGTGTTATATACAGGTAGGTGTTATATACAGGTAGGTGTTATATACAGGTAGGTGTTATACACAGGTAGGTGTTATATACAGGTAGGTGTTATATACAGGTAGGTGTTATACACAGGTAGGTGTTACACACAGGTAGGTGTTATACACAGGTAGGTGTTACACACAGGTAGGTGTTATACACAG
>NC_048581.1:4232502-4250002 GCF_013265735.2 Oncorhynchus mykiss | reverse complement strand
GAGACAATGACTTATCAATGGCCCAGCTCAGTTAATCATTGGGTCGCTGACTTGTCACAATGCTTCAGCATATGTACATTACACCAGGAGGCGTTGGAAGACACAGTGTAAGTAACCTAATGTATGTCCCTCTAACTGACCTGGATGCCTCTGCTGATCCTACAGCTGTTGAATGCAGTAATCATGTCATCATGTGCCTATGAACCAGAGTTACACTGTTAGCACTGAGGTAGTGTGTACTGAGTAGGAAGTTCACTGTGTGCAGCTCAACCTGCACTAACATAAATAACATGAGCATGTCTACTTCTGCTAAGCTTCCCAATAAAGCAATGAAAACAAGCAAGCATCCCAGAAAAGTGCTAAAAAAAATTGCCAACGTTAACATATGTAGCTTAAAGAAACAAGGCTCATAAAGTCAATAACTTGCTTGTAGCAGATGACGTTCATATTCTGACTGTCTCTGAAACTCACTGAGATGATACCTTTGATGATACAGTGGTAGAAATACAAGGTTATAACATCTACAGAAAATACAGAAATGCCAAAGGTGGAGGTGGTTGCCGTTTATATTCAGAACCACATTCCTGTAAAGCTGAGAGAGGATCTCAAGTTAAATACTGTTGAAGTAATATGGCTACAGGTTCATCTGCCTCACCTAAAGCCCGTTCTGGTGGGAAGCTGCTATAGACAGTCAGTATCTGGATAATGTTAAATACTGTTGAAGTAATATGGCTACAGGTTCATCTGCCTCACCTAAAGCCCATTCTGGTGTGAAGCTGCTATAGACCAAGTGTTAACAGTCAGTATCTGGATAATATGTGTGAAGTGCCTGATAATGTGTGTGATATCAACAGAGAAGTATATTTTCTGGGTGATTTAAATATTGACTGGCTCTCATCAAACTGCCCACTCAAGAGAAAGCTTCGAACTGTAACCAGTGCTGGCAACCTGGATCAGGTTATCAATCAACCTACCAGGGTAGTTACAAACAGTACAGAAATTGAATCATCAACATGGTTTGATCATATCTTTACTATTGCTGCATAAATGTGTTTGAAAGCAGTATCCAAATTCATCGTCTGTTGTGATCACAATATAGTAGTCATATCTAGGAAAACCAAAGTTCCAAAAGGCTGGGCCTAATGTTCTATATAAGAGGTCATACAATTGTTTGTGGTGATTCCTATGTTGTTGATGTAAATAGTATTTGCTGGTCCGTGCTGTGTAATGACGAGCGACCAGACGCTGCTGGTCCGTGCTGTGTAATGACGAGCGACCAGACGCTGCTGGTCCGTGCTGTGTAATGACGAGCGACCAGACGCTGCTGGTCTGTGCTGTGTAATGACGAGCGACCAGACGCTGCACTTGACACATCTATGAAATTGCTTATCCCAGTTACTAATGAGCCATTAAGAAAACGACTGTAGAAACCGTTAAATCCACGTTGGATTGATGAGGAATTGAAACATTTTTTTTGTTATGGTTGAGAAGGATGAGGCAAAAGGAATGACAGATAGGTCTGGCTGCACAACCGATTGGCAAAGGTCCTGCAGATTGAGAAGTCATGTGACGATGAAACAAAGATAAATGATGTAAAGAATGATATTAAAAAGCGTTGGAGCTTTAAACCTTAAATGAAGTTTTGGGCAACAACAAAAAAAGGCAAATTCAGCTTCATCATTCATTGAATCAGATGTGGCTCATTCATCACAAAAACCCACTGAATATTGCCAACTACTTTAATGCTTTTCCCTCATTGGCAAGATTAGCAAACAAGGCATGACATGCCAGCAACAAACGCTGACACTACACACCCAAATATATCTGATCAAATTATGAAAGACAAGCATTGTAATTTTGAATTCTGAAAAAAGTGAGTGTGGAACAGTATCAACAATGTCAAGCCACAGGGGTCTGACAACTTGGATAGAAAATTACTGAGGATAAACCTCAACTAAATCTTGTAATGAATAATGGGGAAATTGAGTAAGTTGAGATGACTAAACTGCTTGGAGTAACCCTGGATTGTAAACTGTCATGGTCAAAACATATTGATACAACAATAGCTAAGATGGGGAGAAGTCTGTCCATAATAAAGCTCTGCTCTACCTTCTTAACAACACTATCAACAAGGCAGGTCCTACAGGCCCTAGTTTCTACCTTCTTAACAGCATTATCAACAAGGCAGGTCCTACAGGCCCTAGTTTCTACCTTCTTAACAACACTATCAACAAGGCAGGTCCTACAGGCCCTAGTTTCTACCTTCTTAACAACACTATCAACAAGGCAGGTCCTAAAAGCCCTAGTTTCTACCTTCTTCACAACACTATCAGCAAGACAGGTTCTACAGGCCCTGGTTTCTACCTTCTTAACAGCACTATCAACAAGGCAGGTCCTACAGGCCCTAGTTTCTACCTTCTTAACAACACTATCAACAAGGCAGGTCCTACAGGCCCTGGTTTCTACCTTCTTAACAGCACTATCAACAAGGCAGGTCCTACAGGCCCTAGTTTCTACCTTCTTAACAACACTATCAACAAGGCAGGTCCTACAGGCCCCAGTTTCTACCATCTTAACAACACTATCAACAAGGCAGGTCCTACAGGCCCTAGTTTCTACCTTCTTAAACAAAACTATCAACAAGGCAGGTCCTACAGGCCCTAGTTTCTACCTTCTTAAACAACACTATCAACAAGGCATGTCCTACAGGCCCTAGTTTCTACCTTCTTAACAACACTACCAACAAGGCAGGTCCTACAGGCCCTGGTTTCTACCTTCTTAACAGCACTATCAACAAGGCAGGTCCTACAGGCCCTAGTTTCTACCTTCTTAACAACACTATCAACAAGGCAGGTCCTACAGGCCCCAGTTTCTACCATCTTAACAACACTATCAACAAGGCAGGTCCTACAGGCCCTAGTTTCTACCTTCTTAAACAAAACTATCAACAAGGCAGGTCCTACAGGCCCTAGTTTCTACCTTCTTAAACAACACTATCAACAAGGCATGTCCTACAGGCCCTAGTTTCTACCTTCTTAACAACACTACCAACAAGGCAGGTCCTACAGGCCCTGGTTTCTACCTTCTTAACAGCACTATCAACAAGGCAGGTCCTACAGGCCCTAGTTTCTACCTTCTTAACAACACTATCAACAAGGCATGTCCTACAGGCCCTAGTTTCTACCTTCTTAACAACACTACCAACAAGGCAGGTCCTACAGGCCCTGGTTTCTACCTTCTTAACAGCACTATCAACAAGGCATGTCCTACAGGCCCTAGTTTCTACCTTCTTAACAACACTATCAACAAGGCAGGTCCTACAGGCCCCAGTTTCTACCTTCTTAACAACACTATCAACAAGGCAGGTCCTACAGGCCCTGGTTTCTACCTTCTTAACAGCACTATCAACAAGGCAGGTCCTACAGGCCCTAGTTTCTACCTTCTTAACAACACTATCAACAAGGCAGGTCCTACAGGCCCCAGTTTCTACCATCTTAACAACACTATCAACAAGGCAGGTCCTACAGGCCCTAGTTTCTACCTTCTTAAACAAAACTATCAACAAGGCAGGTCCTACAGGCCCTAGTTTCCACCTTCTTAAACAACACTATCAACAAGGCATGTCCTACAGGCCCTAGTTTCTACCTTCTTAACAACACTACCAACAAGGCAGGTCCTACAGGCCCTGGTTTCTACCTTCTTAACAGCACTATCAACAAGGCAGGTCCTACAGGCCCTAGTTTCTACCTTCTTAACAACACTATCAACAAGGCAGGTCCTACAGGCCCCAGTTTCTACCATCTTAACAACACTATCAACAAGGCAGGTCCTACAGGCCCTAGTTTCTACCTTCTTAAACAAAACTATCAACAAGGCAGGTCCTACAGGCCCTAGTTTCTACCTTCTTAAACAACACTATCAACAAGGCATGTCCTACAGGCCCTAGTTTCTACCTTCTTAACAACACTACCAACAAGGCAGGTCCTACAGGCCCTGGTTTCTACCTTCTTAACAGCACTATCAACAAGGCAGGTCCTACAGGCCCTAGTTTCTACCTTCTTAACAACACTATCAACAAGGCATGTCCTACAGGCCCTAGTTTCTACCTTCTTAACAACACTACCAACAAGGCAGGTCCTACAGGCCCTGGTTTCTACCTTCTTAACAGCACTATCAACAAGGCATGTCCTACAGGCCCTAGTTTCTACCTTCTTAACAACACTATCAACAAGGCAGGTCCTACAGGCCCCAGTTTCTACCATCTTAACAACACTATCAACAAGGCAGGTCCTACAGGCCCTAGTTTCTACCTTCTTAAACAAAACTATCAACAAGGCAGGTCCTGCAGGCCCTAGTTTCTACCTTCTTAACAACACTACCAACAAGGCAGGTCCTACAGGCCTTAGTTTCTACCTTCTTAAACAACACTATCAACAAGGCATGTCCTACAGGCCCTAGTTTCTACCTTCTTAACAACACTATCAACAAGGCAGGTCCTACAGGCCCCAGTTTCTACCATCTTAACAACACTATCAACAAGGCAGGTCCTACAGGCCCTAGTTTCTACCTTCTTAACAGCACTATCAACAAGGCAGGTCCTACAGGCCCTAGTTTCTACCTTCTTAACAGCACTATCAACAAGGCAGGTCCTACAGGCCCTAGTTTCTACCTTCTTAACAACGCTATCAACAAGGCAGGTCCTACAGGCCCTAGTTTCTACCTTCTTAACAACACTATCAACAAGGCAGGTCCTACAGGCCCTAGTTTCTACCTTCTTAACAACACTATCAACAAGGCAGGTCCTACAGGCCCTGGTTTCTACCTTCTTAACAGCACTATCAACAAGGCAGGTCCTACAGGCCCTAGTTTCTACCTTCTTAAACAAAACTATCAACAAGGCAGGTCCTACAGGCCTTAGTTTCTACCTTCTTAAACAACACTATCAACAAGGCATGTCCTACAGGCCCTAGTTTCTACCTTCTTAACAACACTATCAACAAGGCAGGTCCTACAGGCCCCAGTTTCTACCATCTTAACAACACTATCAACAAGGCAGGTCCTACAGGCCCTAGTTTCTACCTTCTTAACAGCACTATCAACAAGGCAGGTCCTACAGGCCCTAGTTTCTACCTTCTTAACAGCACTATCAACAAGGCAGGTCCTACAGGCCCTAGTTTCTACCTTCTTAACAACGCTATCAACAAGGCAGGTCCTACAGGCCCTAGTTTCTACCTTCTTAACAACACTATCAACAAGGCAGGTCCTACAGGCCCCAGTTTCTACCATCTTAACAACACTATCAACAAGGCAGGTCCTACAGGCCCTAGTTTCAACCTTCTTAACAACACTATCAACAAGGCAGGTCCTACAGGCCCTAGTTTCTACCTTCTTAAACAAAACTATCAACAAGGCAGGTCCTACAGGCCTTAGTTTCTACCTTCTTAAACAACACTATCAACAAGGCATGTCCTACAGGCCCTAGTTTCTACCTTCTTAACAGCACTATCAACAAGTCAGGTCCAACAGGCCCTAGTTTATACCTTCTTAACAACACTATCAACAAGGCAGGTCCTACAGGCCCTAGTTTCTACCTTCTTAACAACACTATCAACAAGGCAGGTCCTACAGGCCCTAGTTTCTACCTTCTTAACACTATCAACAAGGCAGGTCCTACAGGCCTTAGTTTCTACCTTCTTAAACAACACTATCAACAAGGCATGTCCTACAGGCCCTAGTTTCTACCTTCTTAACAGCACTATCAACAAGTCAGGTCCAACAGGTCCTAGTTTCTACCTTCTTAACAACACTATCAACAAGGCAGATCCTACAGGCCCTGGTTTTGTCGCACCTGGACTACTGTTCAGTCGTGTGGTCAGGTGCCACAAAGAGGGACTAAGGAAAATTACAGTTGGCCAATTACAGTTACAGTTGCCCCCCCCCCCCCCCCCCCCTTGGGTTGTGCTGTGGCGGAGGTCTTTGTGGGCTATACTCAGCCTTGTCTCAGGATGGTAAGTTGGTGGTTGAAGATATCCCTCTAGTGGTGTGGGGGCTGTGCTTTGGCAAAGTGGGTGGGGTTATATCCTTCCTGTTTGGCCCTGTCCGGGAGTGTCCTCGGATGGGGCCACAGTGTCTCCTAACCCCTCCTGTGTCAGCCTCCAGTATTTATGCTGCAGTAGTTTATGTGTCGGGGGGGCTAGGGTCAGTTTGTTATATCTAGAGTACTTCTCCTGTCCTATTCGGTGTCCTGTGTGAATCTAAGTGTGCGTTCTCTAATTCTCTCTTTCTCTCTCTCGGAGGACCTGAGCCCTAGGACCATGCCCCAGGAATACCTGACATGATGACTCCTTGTTGTCCCCAGTCCACCTGACTGTGCTGCTGCTCCAGTTTCAACTGTTCTGCCTTATTATTATTCGACCATGCTGGTCATTTATGAACATTTGAACATCTTGACCATGTTCTGTTATAATCTCCACCCGGCACAGCCAGAAGAGGACTGGCCACCCGACATAGCCTGGTTCCTCTCTAGGTTTCTTCCTAGGTTTTGGCCTTTCTAGGGAGTTTTTCCTAGCCACCGTGCTTCTACACCTGCATTGCTTGCTGTTTGGGGTTTTAGGCTGGGTTTCTGTACAGCACTTTGAGATATCAGCTGATGTACGAAGGGCTATATAAATAAATTTGATTTGATTTGATTTGATTAGAACAGGGCAGCACGGCTGGCCCTTGGATCTACACAGAGAGCTAACACTGAAGACAGGAACCACAACTTCCCTTGGTATTGGACCACTGAAGACAGGAACCACAACTTCCCTTGGCATTGGACCACTGAAGACAGGAACCACAACTTCCCTTGGCATTGGACCACTGAAGACATGAACCACAACTTCCCTTGGCATTGGACCACTGAAGACATGAACCACAACTTCCCTTGGCATTGGACCACTGAAGACAGGAACCAGCTGCTGTCTCAGTGTGATGAGGGGAAACTGGCGGCTAACTCAATATCTTTATGATGTTCTGCCTGTATATATATA
The DNA here is from genome assembly GCF_013265735.2 of Oncorhynchus mykiss. Taxonomy (NCBI): domain Eukaryota; kingdom Metazoa; phylum Chordata; class Actinopteri; order Salmoniformes; family Salmonidae; genus Oncorhynchus; species Oncorhynchus mykiss. The sequence goes on along the minus strand of NC_048581.1, from coordinate 4,242,971 downwards.
TTCTATTCTTATATATATATATTTTGTCTTGTATATTTCCCGAAGATTATAAATGTGGCACCTCAGTTTAGTTTCAATGGGCATGATGATACCTCTATGTGTGTGTGTGTATGTGTCTCTATGTGTGTGTGTGTATGTGTGTGTTTTATTCCTAAAAACACCAAGTCTGTTCTCCAGCCAGTCAGTCCCCCCGCCAAGCAGAGCAGAGCAGCAGCTAGTTAAAGAGCCTAGTGGCTTTTTCCACATAAATACTTCAGTAAGCTACAAAACAGTCACTTCTGCCACTTTGGGGTTGTGTGTGTGTGTGTGTGTGTGTGTGTGTGTGTGTGTGTGTGTGTGTGTGTGTGTGTGTGTGTGTGTGTGTGTGTGTGTGTGTGTGTGTGTGTGTGTTTGGAAGAGTAGACAAGAGGAGGGGATGGTTGGTTGGGGTTAGGGGTGAGGGAGGGGGAGGGAGGGAGGAGAGGAGAGATTTTACTCTTAATGCTTGACTCCACACACACACACAGCTACACACACACAGCTCCACACACACACACAGCTACACACACACAGCTACACACAAATAGCTACACACATATCTACACACACACACAGCTACACACACACACACACACAGCTACACACAAACAGCTACACACACAGCTACACACAAACAGCTACACACACACAGCTAAACACATATCTACACACGCACAGCTACACACACACACACACACACACACACACACACACACACACACACACAGCTACACGCACACAGCTACACACACACACACACACACACACAGCTAAACACACAGCTACACACACACATGATGTGAGCAGTGAGAATAGACTAGCTGTTTAAATCAGCATGTAAGACAAGGGTCAGACAGGGGACCGTGTGCTCTGGCGAAAGATCTGCCCACGGATTAATCTAGTTTTCTACCCCTGATGTAAAAGGTTCTATTTCAACCAGCTACTAATTCCCTGTCTATCCTCTGGTCTAAACTCTGACCTCTCGTCTAATCTCTGGTCTAACCTCTAACCTCTGTTCTAACCTCTAACCCCTGGTCTAAACTCTAACCCCTGGTCTAACCTCTAACCTCTGGTCTAACCTCTAACCTCTGGTCTAACCTCTAACCCCTGGTCTAACCTCTAACCTCTGGTGTAACCTCTGGTATAACCCCTGATCTAACCTATAACCTCTGGTCTATCCTCTAACCTCTGGTCTAACCTCCAACCTCTGGTCTAACCTCCAACCTCTGGTCTAACCTCCAACCTCTGGTCTAACCTCTGGTCTAACCTCTAACCTCTGGTCCAACCTCTGGTCTAACCTCTAACCTCTGGTCCAACCTCTGGTCTAACGTCCAACCTCTGGTCTAACCTCTAACCTCTGGTCTAACCTCTGGTCTAACCTCTAAACTCTGGTCTAACCTCTGGTCTAAACTCTGGTCCAACCTCTGGTCTAACATCCAACCTCTGGTCTAACCTCTAACCTCTGGTCTAACCTCTGGTCTAACCTCTGGTCTAACCTCTAACCACTGGTCTAACCTCTGGTCTAACCTCTAACCACTTGTCCAACCTCTGGTCTAATGTCCAACCTCTGGTCTAACCTCTGGTCTAACCTCTAACCTCTGGTCTAACCTCTAACTTCTGGTCTAACCTCTGGTCTAACCTCTAACCTCTGGTCCAACCTCTGGTCTTACGTCCAACCTCTGGTCTAACCTCTAACCTCTGGTCATGGTTGATAGGATACAGCTGTTACATACAAGCATAGTGCTTTGACTTAGGCAGGATCTCACCAGAACTGAATACCGACGACACCTCAACATTTCTACAGCTTGACTTCCTACACCTCTTACAAAATATTATCTCAAACATATTGTGGAGTTCCTGCACCTAAATATAAACATCACCCGCAGCTATTTCAGTTCAAGTCAAGCACTGTACACATCATACAATACAGTGTGTGTTGTGTAGAGAGTTTTACCTCTCAGGCTGCCCTCCGTGTTCTGCCTCTTACACATACATACACTGAGAGAGGAGAGGAGAGGAGAGGAGAGGAGAGGAGAGGAGAGGAGAGGAGAAGAGAAGAGAAGAGAAGAGAAGAGGAGAGGAGAGGAGAGGAGAGGAGAGGAGAGGAGAGGAGAGGAGAGGAGAGGAGAGGAGAGAAGAGAAGAGGAGAGGAGAGAAGAGAAGAGAAGAGAAGAGAAGAGAAGAAAGGAGGAGAGAAGAAAGGAGGAGAGGTGATGGAGAGGAGGAGGAGAGCGATGAAGGGGAGGAGAGGAGAGGGGGAAGGAGGAGAGGTGATGAAGGGGAGGAGAGGAGAGGAGGAAGGAGGAGAGGAGAGGAGAGGAGAGGAGAGGAGAAGAGAAGAGAAGAGAAGAGAAGAGAAGAGAAGAGAAGAGAAGAGAAGAGAAGAGAAGAGAAGAGAAGAGAAGAGGAGAGGAGAGGAGAGGAGAGGAGAGGAGAGGAGAGGAGAGGAGAGAAGAGAAGAGGAGAGGAGAGAAGAGAAGAGAAGAGAAGAGAAGAGAAGAGAAGAAAGGGGGAGAGAAGAAAGGAGGAGAGGTGATGGAGAGGAGGAGGAGAGCGATGAAGGGGAGGAGAGGGGGAAGGAGGAGAGGTGATGAAGGGGAGGAGAGGAGAGGAGGAAGGAGGAGAGGTGATGAAGGGGAGGAGATGAGAGGAGGAAGGAGGAGAGGTGATAAAGGGGAGGAGAGGAGAGGAGAGGAGGAAGGAGGAGAGGTGATGAAGGGGAGGAGATGAGAGGAGGAAGGAGGAGAGGTGATAAAGGGGAAGAGAGGAGAGGAGAGGAGGAAGGAGGAGAGGTGATGAAGGGGAGGAGGAATGTGTTTCTACAACGTGACTTGGTTGCGCTAAAGCTGAAAACTGGGATTTTTAGATGTGAATTCATGATGATTTGTCTCATCAGGCAGCGTCACTAACTCTCTCTGCTGACACACACACACAGTGTTTATACAACAGCTCCGCTTAGCGGTGGAGACAGTCAGAGCCACGCAAACACACAGCCCTCTCCTCTCGCCTGCGCGCACGCAAACACACTATCTCTCTCTCTCTGTCACACACACACCCACTATCCAGTCCTCATCCCTCTCCTGTGTTTGTCGGGCCGCAGCAGGCAGGCGGAAGTGCGGACATACCTTCAGTGTCACCATGCGGAGCTGTGGCGGTAGAGTCGGTGTGGCTGAGGTCCCTTCGGTCTCCCAGGCACCATCTTGAACGATAGAGACACGGCCCCGCAGCCGTCCGCCCCCTCGCGAGGCTCCGGTGCTCACGGCGTCAGCAAACCAACCAAAAAAGTGTTCAAACTTGGTCTGCCGATAAAATAAATTTAAAAAACAACGACATTATACAGTGTCAATTACACCGTGCTGTGTTTGTATGAAATCCCGTGTTGTTGTGTTACCAAGGCTACCCAGTTTTCTCCAGATTGAATGACTCCGTTTTCCAAACAGAGGACGCTAAAATGCGTCGTAGGTAGAAGGGCTGCCTCGGCTCCTCCACTGACTGTGTTTCTCTTTCACACGACTAAAACACGAATCACCTTCCTTCTCACACAAGGAGGTAAAATAAACAGACAATCTGTAACCCCGGGTTTTTTAATTAACGTAGCTTACTGTCTGATTTGATGTTGGAGCTATAGACCCCGGGGGACACTGGTAACTCTAGTAAATATTCCCCTCTCTCACGACGTCTCCGTTTTTCTGGGTTGTGTCTGGTTGTTATGTTGTTATGTAGGGCATTCCGCAGGTTGGTGGGCAGAGAGAGAGAGACAGCGAGCCCAGGGTACTGCCTAGCCTACAGCGAGGTGCTGCTGAGGGGCTGAGGGGAAGGAAAGGGGGGGGAACAGAGATTTGGAGCACCGCTCTAGCCTACTTTAGGAGTGAACAAGTGGGGGGGGGGGGGGGGGGGGGTTAATTTAAAAACCCCCCATACCATTCATGTCAGCGCCTAGTCCAGTTGTATCGCTTGAAATGTGAATTCGTCCCCCCCCCCCCCCCCCCCCCTCAAAATAGTGATGGATTATTTAAAAGGAGATTAATTAAAAACCCCGTTGAGGTTATCTATGAAAAACCCCGTTGATGTTATCTATAAAACCCCCGTTGAGGGCTATCTATCTATGTGGTTACTCACCTGCTGTCTGTGCCACATCGCTCCAGAAGCCGCGAGGACATCGCAACCTTCTACTCCATCTGAGCGCCCCGCGCGAGCCACAACGCCTCACATCCGCAAACACATCCGTTGAAATCAAAACAATATATATTAATCCACCTGTTTTTCTTCCCCACACACACACCCCGGGATAAACGGTAAATTCCTCACGGTAGTGATCCCGATTTACCACACACACACACCAGAAACGGTTTTGACGAGGGAAAACAAAATGAACTAAAATAAAATAAAATAAATATAAAATTTCGTTGGGTTTAAAAAATTATAATAATTTGAATCCAACAAAAAGAAGGTTGGAATGTCCAGGCAGCTCAGCGCGCGGGGTTCCGCAGTGAGAGAGGACCGGTCCACGCACCTCCCCTCTCTCTCTCCGCTCCTTAAAGGCTGGACGGGGATTCCGTCACATAGGTTGCACACACACACACACACACACACACATATATATCACTCCTAAACTCACCAACAAACAAGTGAGCAACGCGGTCAACTTATATATGTGTCAATGGCTAGTTATAGTTTAATATAATCCAACATCATTGTCACCTAAAAAATAAAAAAAAGGATTTTAACAAATCTGAGTTGGAGTGGGCACGTCGGTTGGTTTTTCAGGTCGGTGAGAAAGCACAGCTCTCTACCCAGCTCGAGATAACCGCCTACGCTCCGCTGAGCTGCGCAATGTCGTTTATAGAAATCAGTCTCGTTAATTAAACAGAAACATATGTATTCTTGAATGGAAGATGGGGGGGAGGGGGGGGGGGGGCGAGAAGGAAGGGAGTCATTTCTTTATTAGTGTGGTCCGTTATATCATATTGAATATTGGCCAACAGCTATCTGATGACGCGGTCGGGTTTGCAATTCTTGACGCCTCAAAACCAACTTCAGCTTACAATTCATCTACATCACAGGCACTTCGCTTTCCCCTCCCTCCCAACCTCCCTCCCTCTCTCTCTCTCTCTCTCTCTCTCTCTCTCTCTCTCTCTCTCTCTCTCCCTGCCTCTCTCTCTCTCTCTCTCTCTCTCTCTCTCTCTCTCTCTCTCTCTCTCCCTGCCTCTCTCTCTTTCTCTCTCCCTCCCTCTCCCTATTTCTCTTTCTCTCTCTCTCTCCCTCTCTTTCTCTACCTCAATCTCTTTCTCTCTCTCTCTAATAAAAATGAGAAAATATGATTTGATCAGAAACAAACAACAGCATGTGAGACACAATAATTCACCAAGATGTCCTTTCCTGTGTGCGGTGGAGGTTTGGGATGTAGACGGAAGACCTCATGACCATCAATAAACCGGCGACTCAGGAGGAGGTTTCTCGGAGCCTTCCCGTCGTGAAACGAGACATTTATTCTGGCGCTGCTCTGTCTCCCTCCGTTCACTGTGCCGTAGTTGCATGTTGCGCCACCGATAAGCTTTTCAATATCAGTCAAATCATCTGCCCGCCGCGCGCCCAACGATCACAACACCGATCTTTCAATTACGCACGGCTGAGCTGTTATTGACTATACATGTGGATACGCATGCATGCACACGAACGCACGAACGCACACACACACACACACACACACACACACACACACACACACACACACACACACACACACACACACACACACACACACACACACACACACACACACACACACACACACACACACATTGTTAGCTGCACCAGGGTTTCTTCAAGCGGAGGGTGATAATGGCAAAGCAACACTGCATTACCGACTCAATTAACCGGCAGAACCTCAAACATCCTCTACACTGCATTACCGACTCAATTAACCGGCAGAACCTCAAACATCGTCAACACTGCATTACCGACTCAATTAACCGGCAGAACCTCAAACATCGTCAACACTGCATTACCGACTCAATTAACCGGCAGAACCTCGAACATCCTCAACACTGCATTACCGACTCAATTAACCGGCAGAACCTCAAACATCGTCAACACTGCATTACCGACTCAATTAACCGGCAGAACCTCAAACATCGTCAACACTGCATTACCGACTCAATTAACCGGCAGAACCTCGAACATCCTCAACACTGCATTACCAACTCAATTAACCGGCAGAACCTCAAACATCCTCAACACTGCATTACCGACTCAATTAACCGGCAGAACCTCGAACATCCTCAACACTGCATTACAGAACTGAGCAGAGTAGAGTAGAGTTGAGTAGAGTAGAGTAGAGTAGAGTAGAGTAGAGGAGAGTAGAGTAGACCAGACCAGAGTAGAGTAGAGTAGAGTAGAGTAGAGTAGAGTAGAGTAGAGTAGAGTAGAGTAGAGTAGAGTAGAGGAGAGTAGAGTAGAGTAGAGTAGAGTAGAGTAGAGTAGAGGAGAGTAGAGTAGAGTAGAGTAGAGTAGAGGAGAGTAGAGTAGACCAGACCAGAGTAGAGTAGAGTAGAGTAGAGTAGAGTAGAGCAGAGTAGACCAGAGTAGAGTAGAGTAGAGTAGAGTAGAGTAGAGGAGAGTAGAGTAGACCAGACCAGAGTAGAGTAGAGTAGAGTAGAGTAGAGTAGAGTAGAGCAGAGTAGACCAGAGTAGAGTAGAGTAGAGTAGAGTAGAGTAGAGTAGAGTAGAGCAGAGTAGACCAGAGTAGAGTAGAGTAGAGTAGAGTAGACCAGACCAGAGTAGAGTAGAGTAGAGTAGAGTAGAGTAGAGCAGAGTAGAGTAGACCAGAGTAGAGCAGAGCAGAGTAGAGTAGAGTAGAGGAGAGGAGAGTAGAGTAGACCAGACCAGACCAGAGTAGAGTAGAGTAGAGTAGAGTAGAGTAGAGTAGAGTAGAGCAGAGTAGAGTAGAACAGACCAGACCAGAATAGAGTAGAGTAGAGTAGAGTAGACCAGACCAGACCAGAGTAGAGTAGAGTAGAGTAGAGTAGAGTAGAGTAGAGCAGAGCAGACCAGACCAGACCAGAGTAGAGTAGAACAGACTAGACCAGAGTAGAGTAGGGTAGAACAGACGAGAGTAGAGTAGAGTAGAACAGACTAGACCAGAGTAGAGTAGAGTAGAACAGACCAGAGTAGAGTAGAGTAGAGTAGAACAGACCAGACCAGAGTAGAGTAGAGTAGAGTAGAGTAGAAAAGACCAGATGGAACAGAACAGAGCAGAATAGAATGGAACAGAGCAGAATAGAACAGAACAGAACAGAACATAGCAGATTAGAATAGAATGAAACAGAACAGAGCAGAATAGAATGGAACAGAACAGAGCAGAATAGAATGGAACAGAGCAGAATAGAATGGAACAGAACAGAGCAGAATAGAATGGAACAGAACAGAGCAGAATAGAATGGAACAGAGCAGAATAGAATGGAACAGAACAGAGCAGAATAGAATGGAACAGAACAGAGCAGAATAGAATGGAACAGAGCAGAATAGAATGGAACAGAACAGAATAGAATGGAACAGAGCAGAATAGAATGGAACAGAACAGAGCAGAATATAATGGAACAGAACAGAGCAGAATAGAATGGAACAGAGCAGAATAGAATGGAACAGAACAGAATAGAATAGAATGGAACAGAACAGAACAGAGCAGAATAGAATGGAACAGAGCAGAATAGAATGGAACAGAACAGAGCAGAATAGAATGGAACAGAACAGAACAGAGCAGAATAGAATGGAACAGAATGGAACAGAGCAGAATAGAATGGAACAGAACAGAGCAGAATAGAATATAACAGAGCAGAATAGAATGGAACAGAACAGAGCAGAATAGAATGGAACAGAGCAGAATAGAATGGAACAGAACAGAGCAGAATAGAATGGAACAGAATGGAACAGAGCAGAATAGAATGGAACAGAACAGAGCAGAATAGAATGGAACAGAGCAGAATAGAATGGAACTGAACAGAACAGAATAGAATGGAACAGAACAGAGCAGAATAGAATGGAACAGAACAGAACAGAGCAGAATAGAATGGAACAGAATGGAACAGAGCAGAATAGAATGGAACAGAACAGAACAAAATAGAATGGAACAGAACAGAGCAGAATAGAATGGAACAGAACAGAACAGAGCAGAATAGAATGGAACAGAATGGAACAGAGCAGAATGGAATGGAACAGAACAGAATAGAATAGAATGGAACAGAACAGAACAGAACAGAGCAGAATAGAATGGAACAGAATGGAACAGAACAGAATAGAATAGAATGGAACAGAACAGAACAGAGCAGAATAGAATGGAACAGAATGGAACAGAATAGAATGGAACAGAACAGAGTAGAATAGAATGGAACAGAACAGAACAGAATAGAATGGAACAGAGCAGAATAGAATGGAACAGAACAGAGCAGAATAGAATGGAACAGAACAGAGCAGAATAGAATGGAACAGAACAGAGCAGAATAGAATGGAACCGAATGGAACAGAATAGAATGGAACAGAATGGAACAGAGCAGAATAGAATGGAACAGAACAGAATAGAATATAATGGAACAGAGCAGAATAGAATGGAACAGAACAGAGCAGAATAGAATGGAACAGAACAGAGCAGAATAGAATGGAACAGAACAGAATAGAATGGAACAGAACAGAGCAGAATAGAATGGAACAGAACAGAATAGAATGGAACAGAACAGAATAGAATGGAACAGAACAGAATAGAATGGAACAGAACAGAATAGAATGGAACAGAACAGAATATAATAGAATGGAACATAACAGAATAGAATAGAATAGTCATAGCAACAGTACCACAGTAATTGACCACCTACTAGGTTCCCTAGAGTCATAGCAACAGTACCACAGTAACTGACTACCTACTAGGTTCCCTAGAGTCATAGCAACAGTTACCACAGTAATTGACCACCTACTAGGTTCTCTAGAGTCATAGCAACAGTTACCACAGTAACTGACTACCTACTAGGTTCCCTAGAGTCATAGCAACAGTTACCACAGTAATTGACCACCTACTAGGTTCTCTAGAGTCATAGCAACAGTTACCACAGTAACTGACTACCTACTAGGTTCCCTAGAGTCATAGCAACAGTTACCACAGTAATTGACCACCTACTAGGTTCTCTAGAGTCATAGCAACAGTTACCACAGTAACTGACTACTTACTAGGTTCCCTAGAGTCATAGCAACAGTTACCACAGTAATTGACCACCTACTAGGTGTCAGTGACGAGGGACCAGCAGCGTCTCTATATAGTGCACTACTATAGACTAGAGCCCTATTCCCTATATAGTGCACTACTATAGACTAGAGCCCTATTCCCTATATAGTGGCACTACTATAGACTAGAGCCCTATCCCTATATAGTGGTACTACTATAGACCAGAGCCATATTCCCTATATTAGTGGTACTACTAAAGCCCTGAGGTTTAAAGGAGCTTTACAGGAGAGAGAGAGAGAGCTGCACACTATCCCTGCAAAGTCTTTACTCAGAAGAGAGAGAGAGAGAGAGAGAGAGAGAGAGGGGGGAGGGAGAGAGAGAGAGAGAGAGAGAGAGAGAGAGAAGGGAGATAGAGAGAGAGAGAGAGAGCGAGAGAGAGAGAGAGAGGAGGGGAGGGGAGGGAGATAGAGAGAATGAGAGAGAGAGAGGAGGGAGATAGAGAGAATGAGAGAGAGAGAGGAGGGAGATAGAGAGAATGAGAGAGAGAGAGAGGAGGGAGATAGAGAGAATGAGAGAGAGAGAGAGGAGGGAGATAGAGAGAATGAGAGAGAGAGAGAGAGGAGGGAGATAGAGAGAATGAGAGAGAGAGAGAGGAGGGAGATAGAGAGAATGAGAGAGAGAGAGAGGAGGGAGATAGAGAGAATGAGAGAGAGAGAGAGGAGGGAGATAGAGAGAATGAGAGAGAGAGAGAGAGGAGGGAGATAGAGAGAATGAGAGAGAGAGAGGGGAGGGAGATAGAGAGAATGAGAGAGAGAGAGAGGAGGGAGATAGAGAGAATGAGAGAGAGAGAGAGAGAGAGATAGGAGGGAAGGGGAGGGGAGGGAGATAGAGAGAATGAGAGAGAGAGAGAGGAGGGAGATAGAGAGAATGAGAGAGAGACAGAGGAGGGAGATAGAGAGAATGAGAGAGAGAGAGAGGAGGGAGATAGAGAGAATGAGAGAGAGAGAGAGGAGGGAGATAGAGAGAATGAGAGAGAGAGAGAGGAGGGAGATAGAGAGAATGAGAGAGAGAGAGAGAGAGAGAGAGAGGAGGGAGATAGAGAGAATGAGAGAGAGAGGGAGAGAGAGAGAGAGAGAGAGAGAGAGAGAGAGAGAGAGAGGGAGAGAGAGAGAGAGAGAGAGAGAGAGAGAGAGAGAGAGAGAGAGAGAGAGAGAGGAGGGAAGGGGAGGGGAGAAATGTC